>NC_142544.1:12190000-12490000 GCF_056151865.1 Erythranthe guttata | reverse complement strand
ACTTTTGGCTTAGTTATTTGGTCCATTTGGAGTTATTTTGTTAATTTTGCAACTGATTTGCATTTTGCATCCATAAAGTTTGCTGTGTGTTTGTGGTGTTTATGTTTGACATGTGCAAACATATTTTATGATTTTGTTAATGGTGAATGACTTTATTATTGCTTCAACAGTATTACAGGTTGGTTTCCATCTATTTTTATTTTTGAGAATGCAAAAATAAAAAAACTCTATTTTTAGACAAAATTTGGGATTTCCCGGTCCCAATCCCGAATTCCCGAAATATTTAGGGATCCCGATACACTCGGGATTAAAAAGTTTGCGACGGGATTGGGATTTATAATTCCTATCCCGAATCCCAAAATCCCGATCCCGAATATCCCGAAATACCGAAATCCCGTCCCGAACTCACCCCTAATGCTAATTGTAGCGGAACAATTGACTTATTTGCAGCGGTACTTTCATTTCACCTTTTTCCAACTTTTTAAAAAAACGCAAAACGCTCTCAACTTAAAAAAGTCGAAAAGAAAGAATTTATTGTTTATTTGATAAATAAACTACCCGACAACAATAAATAAGATAATGGCCAATTCGGATGAGTTCTACGAGGTAAAATCAAAGAAATTAGTGGAATTTATATTTTTCTACGGTAATATCGTGTTGTGCTGCACGAAAACCCAATTATTTTGGGTTTCCCGTGCTACGCAACACGGGACAATCAAAAAAAGAAAATCGAAAAAATTGGTTGAATCGTCCTGTGGAGAACGGGAAAACGGAGTTCCCGTGCCCTAGAGGACGGAACATGTGTTTCCCGTGCCCTAGAGGACGGGAAACACGAACAATCGTGCCCTAGGGCACGAGAACCCCATTTTTTTTTTACTTTTTTTTTCATTCATAGTGTTATTAATATACTAATTATTATTTTTTATACCTTGGTAGGCTAGTGAAGGTGATTTTGACGATGAGTTGGCAATTGAATATGACAATGAATACGAGGATCCCAACATGTGTTGTGGTGTTCCTCAAAACACACCAACAACTTCTGAGGATCACAGTCAATATTTCAATGTGGATGTTGAGTTTAAGAATTTGTGGTATGGGCAAAAAAAACGGCTGCTACTCACGGTCATCGATTGATAGTAACTTCAAGGGAGAAAAACATTTATGTAGTAATTAGATGTCATGTGTCTGGGAAGGGACGTGAAAAACGAACCAAAGGTGTGAAGCAACGAAATGTGGGAACAAAGAAATGTGGCTGTCCGTTTCGTATATACTGTAGCGGAATCGATACGATGGACTATGGCGAATGAATTTAAATAATGGATCCACACTCACACGACGCTACCGTATCTTATCGGACGAGGAGCAGATAGTCGTTTGACATCAGAAGAATACGAGGTATTGAAGTTACTTAGAAGGAGCCACGTGAAGCCGGCATTAATTATGGATCGATTGATGAAGGATAATCCGCAGACATTGACGAGCGTGAAACATGTCTACAACCAACTTGAGAAGATAAAAAAAGAGAATATGGCGGGGAAGACTATGATACAACCCGGGATGTCGAACCTTCAAGAATCTGGGTATGAATATTGGTATCGAACTAATGAAGCTGGTGATACACTTACTGATTTGATGTTTGCCGCTCCTATTTCACTGAAACTTTTGCGGTTATTCTCTCACGGTATATTGATGGACTGCACTTACAAAACCAATAGGTATGTTGTTAATTAGTATTTAGTATTGGGTTATTGTGCATTGATTGCATTTTATATTTATGTTTTTACGTAGGTATGAGATTCCACTTCTGGAAATAGTTGGAATCACCCATGTTGGTTACAATTTTACAATTGTTGTTACTTTCATGTCACATGAAGATGCATACATATATTCATGGGCTTTGAGTTGTTTGAAATGTGCATTGGGGGGGCTGGTACCTGATGTGATATTGACGGATCGTGAATTATGACTCATTAAAGCAATGCCCCAATTTTTTTCAGATTCTGCACATTTCTTGTGTCTGTTTCACATCAATAGAAACTTGGAAAAAAATGCATCGAAATTTATTGGTAGTACTAAACATGGGGTTATATTCCGGCGCGGACATTGGGCAACATTAGTGGAATAAAAAACAGAAGAACATTACTATGAAAATTACGAGAAAATGGTTAGATGCTATGGTTGTTACTCCAAACTGATATCATACCTTAACAATACTTGGCTAATATACAAGAAAAAATTCATTAAAGCATGGACTAATAAGATTTTGTATTTTGGGAACCCGTCGACTAATAGGTATTTTCGGTTTTATTTTTGGCTTGTATTTTATATTATATTGTTGGTGTTTTTAGTTATTAGTTGTTATTTTAATGGCTATCAACATGGTGGAAAGTTCTCACAGTTCATCGAAGAGTTGGATTAATGCTTCTACCGGCGCTGTGAACACCATTCAATATCAACTTGATTCCGCAGTCGAGTATCAACTTATCAAGATCAAGGGTGAGTTTTCAAAATGCAGCTTAATCACGATACATAAAGCATCGTATCCGGTATTTCAGGGTTTGATATGCAAATTCACACATGATGCATTAAATTTGCTTGATGATGACCTCGGTAAACTGGGGGCTAGAAGACCCATCTATTTGTGATCACGTTCTGTGGGTTACTCATGGACTTCCATGTGCGTGCCAAATTTCGTTGAAAATCTAGCAACGTGATACGTTTATAACTATGGATCTACATCCATTTTGGAGTACCATGCACGTTGAAGAACCAGAAATAACCGAAGCACAGATAGACCGCAATTTATGAGAGACCGGATATTCAGACTAGCCACTGAAGTGTTACAAAAAGATTACATGACTCAAAAAATGATTGTTGATTACATGAATAGCCCTATTAATCCAGACACCATCCACTTGGTTGAGCCTGCATATGTTAAACCGAAGGGAAGGCCAAAGGATAAACCGACGAAGAGAGATAAATCCGGTTGGGAGTACCCACCATTCCCGCCGAAGTCTTCTACTGATGAAGAAAAGGGTCAATCGTCTGCAGGTTCTAAGGTTCGAAAAAATACTTCTACCGGAACCCCACCATCGAAAGTAACCGATCCCGCTCCCGGTCACGGACGGGGGCGGGGTCGAGGGAGTGGTAGGTCAAGTGATGAATCTACTGCCAATCAGAATCGTATGCCGAGGCCTCGAAAGGAACCGGGCGAGGAGCTCAATTGCAGATCTTACATCCCAGGTTTTGTGGCAGGATCTATTGTGTCGTATGTTAATGTTGCCGCAGATGGAAATTGTGGGTACAAATGTGTTGCAGAAAAAGTGTTCCGAGATCAGCATTGATGAAGTCGTATGAGGAGAGATTTAATTTCTTATATGTCAAGCGATTTGGTACGTACGCATCGCAAAATGGTCAAGATGTGGTTGGCAAGAAGGAAAGTGTGGTCCGGACAAATGGATGTCATTTCCGGATATGGGAATGTCGATAGCGACGAAATACAATGCGGCTTTGGTCTTATACTCTGTCGGCAGAATTACGACCTACTTACCTCTAGTAGGTCCGGGTGAATTGTCTCATATGATCTATATGGTGTTGTTAGAAAACCATTTTTTCTTTATCCAGTTACCGGTTAATTGTCCTCTACCACCTATCACTCCACAGTGGCGATCTATTAGAGCCGCAAATCTTGCCCACTTGTCGGAAATGTTCAAAGAACACCTATATATGTAGCGTCGTTTATCTAGGTTGAGATAGGCTTTTCAACTTTATTTGTATTTTATTTTAGTTGGTATGTATTTGAACCTTGTAGTATTTTATTTTAGTAGGTATGTATTTGAACCTTGTATTATTTTATTTTAGTTGCTATGTCTTTGAACCTTGTAGTATTTTATTTTAGTTGGTATGTATTTGAACCTTGTATTATTTTATTTTAGTTGGTATGTACTTGAATCTTGTAGTATTTTATTTTATTTCTCGCAACTTAAATAAATAACATAATTAAAAATCAAACTAAAACATAAATAATAGTTTAACAAAAAATAAAAGTGTACAAAAACAAAACATAAGATTTTCAGAAAATAATAATCTAAAAGTAGCGAACCGGAACCCGAAAAATAACAGAAAACAGTAAAAGTAAATAATAGCGAGTCCAAATAACAGATAAAATGTCAAAGTAACGGATCGTTAGTCTACTGTCTACCCCTAGACCTCCTCGGGGTGCCACCCATGCCACAAGGTCGCCGACGCGGTGGTAGCATCTCCATAAAGTCGTCGTCGGAATAATCTCAAGTCTGAGGTGGGGGTAAGCCGAGAAAACGTGCGTGCAGCTCCACACGGGGCTGTAACTGCACACGTAGATGTTCGGGTATCTCGTGCATGTACGGGTGGATGATACGTACGATGTCATAGACGTCTGGCTGAATAGGAGGCGGACGTACGATGGGTGGTGGTCCTTGTGGCGCTCGATCCCTATTGATGACGTATTGATGCGTGCGAGACACGTACCAGTCCATGTACCCAGAAGCATCTCACGGCAGCCAGGCTAATGTCCTATCCTCCATTGTAATCGAGCTACCAGTCAGGTCCATCCACTTCTCGCCTGGAGGATTGTACCGTACCTCGTATGTCTGACCTCCAAGCGTGCCACGTAGGCATGACTCTCTAGACTGAATGTAGCACTGTGGTATGGTCTGTCTAAAGCCGAACTGCCGTAGGACGCGATCTGGCAAATATGGCTCGATAATCTCCATAAACTGTATACATTTGTAGTACAGTGTATGCAGAACGCATATATGTACGTGCGGACCGTAAGGCATCCAGTCAATCTGGTAAATTAGATTTACGCAATAACAATTAGATTTACATAATAATAAATACTAAATACATCAACCGAACAATAAATAATAAATTCAACAATTAAAATACATACCTGATCAGCCTGCATATAATCAATCATCCTTCGGACCGAGAACAAGTCCGAAAATACCCTTGTGTGGTTTCCATTTCAGGAAACAAGGCTGCATCTCCCAATAATCCGGATTAATAGGTGCTCGGAAAGGGCAGAAGTACTCATAAATCCAGCACTATAAATAAACGAGATTATATTATATTAGTACCTAAGTTATACTAATTGATACTACATTATTAACATAATATATTATATTATACAATATATTATATTAAATTAAAATTATATTACACTAGATTATATTATATTAGTACCTAAGTTATACTAATTAATACTACATTATTAACATAATATATTACAATATATTATATTAAATTAAAATTATATTACACTAGATTATATTACATTAGTACCTAAGTTATACTAATTAATACTACATGTTTAACATAATATATAAAAAACATATTATATTAAATTAAAATTATATTACACTAAATTATATTATATTAGTACCTGAATTATACTAATTAATACTACATTAGTAACATAATATATTAAAATATATTATATTATTACAATATATTATATTAAATTAAAATTATATTATACTGGATTATATTATCTTAGTACCTAAGTTATACTAATTAATACTACATTATTAACATAATATATTAAAATATATTATATTATTAAAATATATTAAATTAAAATTATATTACACTAGAATACCAGGAGCAGTAACGTGCATCCATGTTACCCTTTTCACGTGAGTTCTACTAGACATACCCAACTGCTGGTATAAAATGAGCTAAGACAGCTGCACCTCAAGCATACTCGCCGACGTGCTCAAGATCAAAAGAATATCTCATCCACGTTGGCTTGAACCTTTCTACACTCCGGTCGGGAAACAAAGCCATACCGATCAAAAACGTCAAAAATCCTACCACTTTCTGCCGACAAGACCGGGACCGATTGCGTACACGCTCAACAAACTCCGACCATTTTATTCCACTATTGCCGAGCTTGGCATGCGCCTCGGCCAGGTCCAAATCAAAAACCTCTACTAGCAATCACCGTAGACTGATAGACCGTCGATACACAACCCCAATATAAATACAACATCATGCAGGGTGATCGTCATCTCACCCAAACGCATGTGGAAACTGTTCGTCTTCGGCTGCCACCTCTCTATAAATGCCTGCATGAGTCCCTTGTCCACATTTTTTATGTAGAAGTGCTCGAGTGAGTCCAGGCCAGATACCTCCAGTAGCTCTAACTCATCTTGCCCGTAAGGAGCCATGAGTTTCTTCAGCTCATCCTTCTTAAAAGCATTTAGCGCAATAATCCTAGACTCACATCGTCCAACGCTACGCTTCTGTAGAATTTCAAATTTAATTAGAAAATGTATATTAATAGAAAAAGAAATAAAATATATAAAAATAAATATATATAAACTTTCATGTCCTGCCCAAACGTAGTAGGCAATATGACTCTTGAAGCTAGGAATCATCCTCCAATCAGCCGGTCCTCCTGGAGCCGGACCATGTAACACAATTGGACCACTGAAAGTATCGAACTCGTACCGAGACTTGCGTGCGCGCGGAGTCGGGACGGGAACATCATCAAAATCGCTCGCCACAGGGTTCTGCTCCTCGTCGTGTTTCTCGTAGGGGATACGGGAATCTTCCCGTAAAGATCGAATGCTACCCGCCATAGATCTCGAACTCCGGTCTACGTGGGGTATCTCGTCCACGATGGGTAAATCAGTGCCCCGCTCAATAACTCTCTTACGCCGGTGAGATGCAGTCATACGAATGCGCTCGGCTTCCGCCGCGGCTTCCCCGCCTCCCCGGCCGCCATATCGAAATTTAATTTTCGAGACTTTATCCGAACTCGAAGAAGCACTCATAATCCCTTTCCCCTTGTCCTGACGTGCCATATGTAAAAAATAAACAAATTAATTAAATATAAAAATAAAAAATAAATAAATAAAACTTGAAGCTCCCGTTCTGCAGAACACGGGAACTTAAAGATTATTCAAGTTCCCGTGTTCTGCAGAACGGGTGCTTCAAGAATTTTGAGTCCTCCGTTCTGCAGAACATGGGAACTTGAATAATCTTCAAGTTCCCGTGTTCTACGGGACGGGGGATGCATATTTAAATTATTATTTTTTTCGAAAAAAAAAATTCAAAATTTTTTTTGAGTCTCCCGTTTTCTGGAGCACGAAAACTCGAAGAACTCAAGTTTCCGTGCTCTGGAGAACGGAAGATTCAAAACACTTGAATCCTCCGTTCTGCAGAGCACATAAACTTGAAGTTTCTTCGAGTTCTCGTGCTCCAGAAAACGGGAGCTTCAAAATTTTTAATTTTTTTTTTAAATTTGGCTAGATCTAATCCTAAACATGTGTTTTTACCTAAATTGTAAATAAAACTAATTAAAAGTAGTGGGATATTGAAAATTTACCGGAATCGAGCCTCGTTTGCTACGGATTCAAAGTCGAAAAAATTTACGAAATTCAAATTTCTAGAGAGAGTTTGGGAATAGGAGAGAGAATTTAAAAAAAAAAATGAAAAAGTTTCCACCGCATTCAATAAAAGACGCACTGAAAATAGCAACACCCTTTAAAAAAAATATAATTTGAAGGTAGGCATCCTATTCTAAAATCGAAGGGTGCAAATTGAAATTCATGTACTTTTTTGGGGTGCAAAAGGCAATTCACCCGCCAACACGAGTTGACACCTGGAAAATCTTTATGAGGCTATACCAAGAAAATCTTGTCTATTCTTTTCCAACGCACAAAGAAAAGCATTATTATATTCCAAAGCTGATTTTGTTTTAATGGCAAACATTTTTAATTTATTTCCTCTATGTGCACGACCAAAGGTCACTATGTAAAAACTAAAAAGACACCTCCCATTACTACCAAACTTGAAAAATAAATATGAGAAAAATTCAAAGAAATTCAGAATCCATTCATCTCTGGATTAGAGAGAGAGTAGAGAGAGAGAAGAGAATAAAGGCAGGCAGCTGGTATTCAATACTTTATCTCCACATTAAATTTCTCTCCTATCTACATTCATTCATTGTCTTTTTTACCCACAGCTAGCACACGCCTCCTTTTTGCGTTTGCTATATAATGCACTCACTCGCTCACTCACTCACTCACTCACTCACTCAACACTCTCTCATATTTCATTACCCATCATCATAATCAATCATCTGTCTGTGTGTAATTAGCATTCCTTTTTCTTTTCTTTTTTAAATTAAGTATGGAGTTAACATATGCTCTTGCATGGCTAACAACATGTTTGCTTCTAACCCTAACTACCGATTCTCAAAGCTTAATTAGCCGACGCAATCTTCTCGGAAATGGCCTTGGTTCCACTCCTCCGATGGGGTAATGACTACTTTTTATTCATTTAATATTATTACATTTAAGTATTTAATTTCAAGCACAGAGTTTTCAATTATATTCCTTGTTTGTTTTCTTGCTGATTCACTTTAAATGTTTCAGATGGAGTAGTTGGAATTATTTCAACTGTAAGATTGATGAAGCAACAATCAAACAAACAGGCATGCAATGCAACCACTTTTTTTTTTTTTTTTTAATTATTTCTTTTCTTGCTCGGTTTTCTTTTCAATGTTCTATTAATATTATTGAAAAAAAAAATTAAATACAAGAACTTGTATTCCCTGTCATAAATTTTTGAGTGTTCTTTATTTTGTCAGCTGATGCTCTCGTCTCGACCGGTCTTGCTAAGCTCGGATATAAGTATGTCAACATCGGTAAATTTCTGTCTCGATCCTATTTTTAACCTCGTTTAAGTATGACTTCATTTCGATATTGGACATCTTTCTGATGGAGAATGTGTAACTTGACTCTTAGATGATTGTTGGGCCGAAAGATCTCGAGACAACCAGGTTCAATTTTTTTTTTTTTTACCTCTCTGAGAAACTATTGATTAAATGTATATTTGCTGTTTATTATTTATAAATATATACCTGATGAAATTAAATTGAAATTGCAGGGTGCTCTAGTGCCTAAGAGGACCACATTTCCTTCTGGTATTAAAGTTTTGGCTGACTATGTTCATAGCAAGGGACTTAAGTTGGGAATATACTCTGATGCTGGGTAATTTCATTTAATTTTTTTTTTCTTACTAAAACGAATATATAAACATTTAATAGTTATTATCGCTCATGCACACTGTTCGTTTTGGTTGCAGTTTTTACACTTGTAGCAAAGAACAGCCCGGTTCACTCGGGCACGAGGAACAAGACGCCCAAACCTTTGCTTCTTGGGTACGTAAATCATTAATCATTCTTTTCTTTAATTTATGGTTCTTTTAAATTAAATTTATTGGTTGAAAATACATTAGTATTAATTATTTGGGGTGCATGCAGGGGATTGATTTTTTAAAGTACGACAACTGTAACAATGATGGATCGAGGCCAACACTTCGATACCCTGTGATGACGAGAGCTTTGATGAAAACGAAGCGGCCAATCTTCTTCAATCTATGTGAATGGTGATTTCTATTTTTTTTTCTGTTTTTTTTTGTTCAAGCAACTACTGTATATTTGATTCTCTTTTGTTTCTGTCAAATTTGATTGTGTTTTATTTTTATTCTTGTTCGTTGGGGCAGGGGAGATATGCACCCTGCCTTGTGGGGTTATACGGTAGGAAACAGCTGGAGAACCACAAACGATATTTCCGATACATGGGAAAGGTACCTATACATATATACATATATACATATGTAAGATCATATCGTAGTAGTTAACTAATAAGAATGTTGCTGCAGCATGGTCTCAAGAGCAGATCAAAATGAGGTTTATGCAGATTTTGCTAGGCCTGGTGGATGGAATGGTTCGTACATTTATGTATATATTCATCTTGAATTACATTTTACGGGCTTATGTATTCAATTAATTAGATATAAAATGGTTGGTATATTTGGACAGATCCTGATATGCTTGAGGTTGGAAATGGAGGGATGACCAAAAACGAATACATTGTTCACTTCAGTATATGGGCTATTTCAAAGGTCAGTCATCTCTGGTTATTATAACGATTCCAATTTCATGGTTTTTAGACTATAAATAACCTTTTGTTTTTTTTGTTCCTTCCTATTTAATTACATATATAATTAGTCTCCACTCGTAATCGGCTGTGATGTAAGAAATATAAGTAAAGACACAATGGAAATTATTGCTAATAAGGAGGTGATCGCCGTTAACCAGGGTAAGCCCACATATATATGCAAATATATATCATCAACTCGTCGACTCATTTTCTTCGTATTCAAATTTCGCTCTAGTAATTTTAACTGTTGATGAATATGTGGTGCAGACAAACTAGGTGTTCAGGCTAAAAAGGTCAGGATGGAAGGTGATTGGGAGGTAACTAATAAATCCTTATGTGATTAGTTTTGCATAAAACATTCGTATACAGTGAGGAAGCCAGCATAGGGTCCGGGGGCCATGGCCCCCCAACGTTTCTCAAATCCCTATTATTTTATGTGTGTGGGTTTTGGTGGTAGGTGTGGGCAGGGCCACTTACGCACGACAGAATAGCGGTATTGCTCCTGAACCGTGGCGCATGGCTCACCACAATTACCGCTCACTGGGAAGATATAGGCATCGCTCCGGCAACTACTTTTAAAGCAAGAGATCTTTGGAAGGTACACTTTATTTTTATTTTTTTTATAATTTGTGCAAAAATAAAAATATATACATATATAATTTGCTTTGATGTTTTTTTGTGTTGGCAGCACAAGACCCTGAAGCCAAGATTTACTGGGAATTTGACAGACTCTGTTGAAGCGCATGCATGCAAGATGTTTATACTGTCACCAGTTTATTGATGCCATGCATGAAAGTTTATATGTATGCTGTAATAATTTAATTAATGATCCCGATTTGCCAATGAAACGACGCTGCTTCGATATTTTGCATACTTTTCTCCTTTAGCTAATTACAAAAATATATATGCACTACATTCAAAAAAACATACTTTTTCGAAGTGATTTACTCGTAATTTTCCTCAAGTTTCTTCTTTATGGCCCTTGAAAGTCTTTCGCCAGTACGCAGTGGGAGGTGGAATCTTGCTGAAAGAGGTTTCGCTTCCCTCGTTTTTCTGTTGAACCCTCGGAAACATACGTATCCTGTTTTTTTTTTTTTTTTTTTTTTTTTTGTGAAATAATAATTAAACGTGGTTACGAGACTATCGAAGATAGTATTAAGTTTGCCAAATATAATTTATTTTAATCTTCCTTACCCTTCCAAAAGCATTTCTGGACTTCGTGAGTTTTCATCCCTGCCATTTACACGAAAACAAAACACTCAAATAAATTACTGATCTTGGGGTAATATTATGGTATTTCAATTTCGATTTCGACCTTTGCATACTGCTGAAATGTTGTTTCCACAATATAAAGTTCTGCGGGGAAGATGCCGTAAAGATTCCCTCGGAACTTTTATCGGAACTTGGCTAGACTCATCGTCAGCAAACACCTGCTCATAAAAAAAACTTATCTGTATTTTAAAGCAAATGTTTTATTTTTGCCTAATAAGTATTGTTATTTTTTTTTTAAAATTTTGCAATTGAAAAGCGTAGTCACCTCGTTAGCTTGAAAATACGTTCCATTAAGTGGGAATATTCCTCTCACTCCTGTTCGGACAGGTATCTGAAACATATATTCTCGTACTTTTCAATCCAATCATTTAATATTTTTTTATTTATTTTTATAAACATATTTGTGATTTGTCTTACCAGAAGTGTGCCATTTACTGTATCTTCTTCAGAATTACACTCGTCCGTATCGACATTTTCTGAGTAGTCGTGTAGTAAATTGTATTAGGACAAGTATAGTATTATGAGTACAAATACTTGCAGCCTTTTCAATAATTTTTTTGACATATTTAATTTGTGTACCTCGAGTCCATATGGCGAGTAGATACGGGCACGAGTCATTAGATTCTCTTTTGTCTAGCTGCAGATATATCAAACACTTGTGATTTAGCTTATCTTATAAAAGAAAATACCAAATAAATTAATCAGAGTCTATTCAGTGAAGCAACTACCCCTGCCAAAACATGGTGCAAATCCGGAAGCACGAAGCTGCAATTAACAATCACAATTCATATTAGATATTTATACAACAGTATAAAATTAAAGATAATCTCCGAGTTTATATATATATAAAAAAAAAAAAAAAAAAACTGTAATTAATTACAACATACACTTGATGCTCCGTCCTTAAATGGGTTCTATTCTTAAATTTAGGCATTGGGATGGAAGAAGTTTCCGATGTACGAAGCATCAAAGCTTTCGACATTTGGCCGTGTTCTTCTTCGAGTGGAATATTCCTTTCATTGATGAACTTATGTACATTCTCCCTCAATTTCTCCTCGTCGATTCTAATTTGAGGTATTGCATGATTAATGAGACCAAAATCCTCGATATCACATTCAACCATTTGTAGACACCTTGAACTTGAAGGTTCAGTTTCGATGACGCATTTGGAGGTTGTAGAGTTTCCTTCTAGAAGGGGAATATTCTGCGATTCCATTGGATTGTCTGAATGTATATCGTTTTCTTCTTGTACACCCGGGAGTGCAAGCTGAGAACTGCACCCATAATTATATTTCCACTAAATAAAATCAATTTATGATTATGATATTTTATTTTATCGACTTGTGCAAATGGCTGAATTACTAGGACAATGGGGTTCGGGTTGGGTTCGAACCTTGCTAGAGCACTCGCGAAGTATTTGCAGTCTGCTCTCAAAGGGCATGCATTGCAATTCGGGTTTCTCTTTGTACAAAATACCTGTTAGGTATAAGTATAGTAACAGTGAGACTGCTTATTACCAAGTTTTTTTGTGAATTAATAAAATAATTAGAACAGTAATACCTTCCCCAAAGTGATCATATGGCAATGTAGTTCATACCTGCACCATGCATTATTACATTTTAATACATGAACTCGTGATAAATTATGTCATGTATTAATTTATGTATTTATTGTTGATCTTAAAAAGTGTGAATTGAACAAGGTGATAAAAAATACGGAGTTGCATTTTTCTTACAGTGTCGACGGATCATGTTTACAAAGGCGGGGCCAGAGATATATCTGTATAGAGTCCACCTTCGGGTACCTATATTAATATTGCTAATTAATATCAAGTAACATGCTGCATTTATATATTTTGTTTATTGTATTTTAAAAGCTATATAGTTTAAATTTGTCACTCTTTCAAGAGGTGGAACTCAAGTCCTTCTGGAAGCGGTTGAAGTGGGACCCATCCGAGACGTACAGCTACTCGTCCAGCATTCCTATCAATCTAATCAACAAAAAAAAATGATATTTTACTTGTTTTTAACTAAATTAAAAAAAAAACGTGCGTAATATATGTAATAATGATAATTTCGAGAAATACTTACGGGGAATGCCTTATGTAAAAGTGTCAACAAGCGTATGCACTCCACACTCTTCAGTCCAAGACCAGGTATGCTCAACAGGTATTCTCTACACCATAATCGAGACTTTTATATACTTGCATGCATCTAATTTGCGTTAATATTATTTATGCTAATAATATTATACTATTCCAATTGAAATAAATACAATTTTCTTGATTATGATTATAATAGAACAAATGTAATGAACTGGCTAATTACTTTGCTTTGTCGGGTGGAACATCTCTTATCCATTCCAAATTAACGCTCCCAAGATCCTCCGATAAAATGTTGAGACAATTCTGCAACAGAAATTTTAATCATAATTTAAATCATAATTATAAGTTATAATATAGGAAATTAAACCTTTATTCTTTCAGCCAAATGATTGCTCATTCCTCTATTCTTTATGGCTTTAGCTATTTCGTCGGGCTCCGCTATTCTAACAGCGTCCCAATCCAAAGCATTTGATGACGTGTCGTGTGCTGTAATGTCGTCTTTAGAATAATATTTCCTTAAATTATCCCAATCGATAGCTTCTTCTTCCTTTTTAATTCTTTTTCTTCTAAAACATTTATTTTCCGTCCCCATCTTGAATTTAGAGTTAGGCCCTAATACAGTTTTATCATTCAAAGATCCAATGCAATTTTCGACTCCAGAATTTACTCCGTGTGGATATTTAGCAGCAAGTGATATAAACGCGGAGCTGCAAGCATGCACAAATTTTATTCAATGAAACGAATAAAATAAAATAAAAAAAAACATCGTCATATAATACTTATAATATATATATCTTCGTTTTTTAGAATGAATAGGTTGTATACCTTGAAAGAGTGTCGCTGACATTCTGCGTAAGGTATGCTCCACCGATGGAATCAATTACCGAACCTTTCCATTGGGAAAATTTCCTTTCACCTGCAAAATTAATATTGCAAACTAAATAAAATTTAAATAAATAAATGGATCCAAGCTTAAAATAAATTAAAGTACCTTGGATAAGGTGCATGCTGGAGATGAATGATTTTACACGCTCGTTCATCAATTCTCTCTCCTTATCCCACCACTCTCTCTCCTCTTCATCTACATCTTGATCTTCAATGTTTTCGGAATCTCGTTTCTCCATCAAAATTGTCCATTCTTTCAATGTCCTTTCATCAAGTTCTACTTTTGCTATTTCTTGCGTTTTCACATTTACTATTTTGTCCTTGCAAGGAACTACCATCATTCCTTCCTTTGTATGCTCTGTTTTCGCAAGGACTAAATTGCCCTTCTTTTTCGTAGCTCTTCTCTTCGCTCCTGCATGCATGCACAATTATGTGAACTACATATACATAACATAAACTTCACTAATATTCACATTTAGGTATGAATCACTATATTATATATATATACCTTGTCTGAGTAAACTCGGCCAGATTATTTTCTTTCGAACATGGTACTTATCGTTTTTCCTCCTGTGATAAACTACGATTTCCTCCTCATCATCATGCATATGTTCATGACCTTTACTCGTAAATTGTTGATGAATTTCGAGAAATGGGTTGGTTTTCTTTTGATGAATCTCTCGTTTTTTGCGCTTTGTAGCTACAATATCAGGGGTCGGGGGTGCAAGAACTTCCCATGGATTGACATCAGAATATACTATAGGTACAGAATACCAAATTCGACTTGTTGATTTAATCTTTTCTATCAGTTTTTCGTTGGTTTTTCGGACCGATCTGCTTCTTTTTTTTGTACTCATCCAACATGATGACAAACTTAAAGCAGCATTAGCAGGAACAAGAGGTTGGGTACAAAAGTTAATTTGACATTTTTCGTCACTTCCGAAGCATGAAGTTCCATCATAGCTTGTTTCATCCTCTAGAAGAAGCTTTGCTAAAAAATTGTAACATTCATTTTGTTACTAAGTTAATAATATTGATTTCTTTTTTGCTTCTCTTTTTTTTTTCTTTTTTTTTTATTTATAATATTGTTTGTCAACATAAAGTAAACAATAAAATAGTTCTTGAAAGAAAAAACAAATAATAAAACACTAAAAATAGGAATTATTATGAAATTACACTACACAGAGAGAGGAAGAACAAATTAGACCATGCAAGAACAGTAGTGAGTCCAACCACAGTACTCAGTGAATTAAATTTATCTAAATGCAATTTTAATTATTGAATGTGTAATTTTATAATTAAGAGAAAATAAATAAAAATTAGAAAATGCAATTAATTAATTGATGCATGTGACCAACCAATTGCAGTGTCATCCTTGCATTTGCGATGCCTATACCCTGCAGATACACAAGGAGGAAGTCCTCTGTTTTTTAGGCAGGAACACAAGTAACGAAGAAAACAGAAAGGAAAAAAAAAATAGGGAAAATAAATAAATTGGAATTAATGAATTGTTCTTACTGTATGAGAAATGAGGGGCGGCGGCGGCAGAATCAACCAGCTTTACTCGAGTCTCAATTAAACCCACACCATCTTCATTGTCCGAATGAATTTCCATTTTACAAAATAAAAATTGCAAAAAAGAAAATTAGAAAACATGCATGCATGAGACGAAAACAAGAGAGCAGATATATAGATATGAACTCTGCTGCCGCCAAGGAAATATAGATGAAAGCTTTAATTCAGATGATCAGAAAAAGAAAGTGGAGTTATATATATGTTAGTCTGTAACTGTCAATTTTTATATGTATAGGGAATTGGAATTAATCACAGAAACTCATGCAAAGCAGTGACAAATAGCAATGATGGTTATAAATTGGAATACACCACCTTTCCTATGCATGCACTTCCTTCTACCAACACGTCACCCCTCTAGCTAGTAGCTACAACCTATATTATATTCTTTCTTTTTTTGATAAAAAAAGAAAGAATATAATATAGGTTGTAGCTACTAGCTAGAGGGGTGACGTGTCACCATTTATTCTTTTACCTATATACACCCATTTATTCACCTTACTTGTCACCATTCTAATCTATTCAATATCGATGAGCAATGATATAGCACTCTAGTCCAATTGTGATTTTCCTGTCCCACATCGATTATATGTGGCATTTTTTGAGGGAAAACGCCCGATAAATCCTTTCAATATATAGTTCAGATTCATTTAATAATTGAACTTTGTAAAGAAATTCTAAACTATTTTTTTATGAATTCCTGGGCGATCGAAATCGACTCGTGTATACTTCGGTTTTTGAGAAAGCCGGTTTTTGAGAAAGCCCGTTTGCTCTTCATATAGATTATAGTCGGCAAAAATTCATTCAACCTGGTTGTTAAAACCCTCGAAATGACTTTGCTAACAAAATTCCCCAAGCTAACATGGCGAAAATTATTAAAAGATTCCGGGTTGGGGACTTTCGGCATAAGCACCAAAAGAGTAGTGGACGTGCTCTTGGATAGATAATCTCCGAGGAAAAACCCCTTCACCAAATTTATAAGATCACTTTTGACTATATTCCAAATGACGAAAAAGAAGCCTGTAAACCCGTCTTGGCCCGGTGCACTCTCCGGATAGAGATCTCTAACAGCTTGGAGAACCTCCTCCTCAGCCGGAGGAGCGCAGACTTTAGAGTTCATTTCTTCCGAGACTTTAGGCTTCACGTGATCGAATAAAGAATTTTCCATATAATAGGGGGAAGATTGAAATAGATTCGAAAAATATTCAATCGCTTTCTCACCGATCGCCTTCCCGTCGGAAGAGAACAAACAATCCTCAAGCTTAAGAGAAATAGTGTTTCGCCGTCTTCTATCTTTTATCCGAGCGTGGAAATAACTGGAATTCCGATCACCATCTTCAGCCCATTTAACCCTTGCCTTGCTAGTTAAAAGATCCCTCTCCCATTGGAACTATTGATTAAGCTCCGCTTAGTCTTGAAGGCATTCTTGATAAATGTCCCCGCTCCAACCTTGAGAGAGACATTTTTCCAATTCTACTATTCGACCTTGAAGAAGTACAATATTATCTTCAAATTTTCCGAAAGTCTGCCGATTCCATTGCTTGAGATTTTTACGGAGATGAGCTAATTTATTCCCTAGCGAATGGCAAGTGTCGGAGAGCCAATTTTCCACTACAAATGATATAAAGTCTGGGTGTCCAATCCACTCCTTTCCGGGGGGGCTGCACACAGTTGAAAACAGTAAGAAGTGGGCAATGATCGGATTCGAGTTTGGCAATTGTAAAATTTTGAATGAGCACATGGCAGTGGCTTCAGCATTCATCAATACTCTATCGATTCTCTGCCATATACAATTTCTTCCCTCTTGATTATTGCTCCAAGTAAATGAGTTACATTCGTATCCTGCGTTGAAAGCCTAGCTTCAAGGAAGAACTCATTAAATTCATGTATACCTTGAAGGTTACAAATCCTATTGATCTACTATATATTTCACCTTCAGTATGTCATCTCCACAAAAAATTCATGCAATATATGAGACATGGGAGCTCGGTGATCGGTTTGTCCTTCTTGGTTCAAATCCAGTGCCACAAATTGAGGAAATTTGTTCTTTCTCATCAATTTCAGCCATTTTTTCAAGGCATGGTTGGTTAGTTGCGTGAATACTTAGCTTAAAATTTTGAAATTAGATTATTCTTAAGCTTTAAGAATATTCTTATTTATTATTTCTTTTTTGGCCATATAATGAGGGTTAACCGTTTATTTTAGCTTATGGGTCGTTTTTTTAAAAGAAAATATAGCCTATACCAGAAATCGGTATTTGCATACCGAACTTTGTTACAAAAATCAGTAACCACGTGTCGATATTTGTAACAAAAATCAGAATACCAACTTTTTTGGACAATATCGGCGATGGAATGCCGATTTATAAGAAATATTGTGAATGATGGCGTATTCGTCCTCTTTGGTCTTGAAATAAGGAAATTAGATTAATTTGTGGTCTTGAACTAAAGAACCCTTTCTTGTGTGTTTGAACAAAGAAAAAATTGGGCTTTCATATATCCGCCATCTAAATTTTATTCCATAACAACGCATTACAAGGGGGCCTCGTTAAAAACCTTGTGGGCTTACACAAGGAAAAGAGTACCCCTATAAGAAGGAATAAAATTGAGATCGATCAATCGCACGAATGCTACAACCCTCCAACAGTGAGAAATTATGCCTACAAATATAAAGGAAAATCCTATCTAAACTCATAACTACGGAATAAAAATACTCCATGAAAATCTCTTCGGACGAAACCCCGACATATCAAGTGAATTGCACTGAAAAGCGTCCCAAGCCGAATGGGCAAGATCCATAGTTAGGATTAGTATTACAATAAGTAACTTTGATCGAGTGGTTAGTACTCAACTAATCCACTCGGGCCAACCGGGTTCGAACACTCCAGCCGATCATCGATCCAACTATCATCCCAAAACTGCACCTCACCTCTCCCGATGAGCCAACAAGAGGAGTGACGAGGTTTATGCAAGCTGATCGATTTCTAAATAGGACAACTTAGATGTTTGCCAATAAGCTGGCCATTATTGAAATATTTAGCTTTCGCATAATTCACCCATAAAGACTTGCCTTGGAGCACCATCCACATCAACTTACCGTGCAATCAACTCTGAACCGCTTTAATAAGGGTGATTTTGCCACCGCGAGATAGAAGCTTAGATTTCCACCCTTCCAGTCGCTTGCGGATCTTGGCAACTGCATGTTCAAAGTGCTCAGCTTTAAGACGGCCCACACACACCGGTACGCCCAAGTAACGAATGTTGGAATAAATTGAATAAATGTGAATTCAATATTGGAATTAGTGACAATTCAATATTGGAAGAAGTGGGCATTCATGTTGGAATAAGTGGAGGATTGAATGTTGGAATAAAAGTGAATTTGAAGCACCAGTGTCTAGATGTATAGACAATTGTCTTTTGATTTTCCTAAGTATTAAATTAGAATTAAAAGAGTTGTTAGTCTAAAAGTTTTCTTGTAATTTATTAGTAGATTAATGTACTGCTCACTATAAATATGGAGTGCTAGAGATGATTGTAAGCAAGACAAGAAAAATAAAAAAAGAAGTAATTTTTCCATCCACAAAACACTTGTATTTTACTTTCTCTACTCAAAAATATTATTTTTTTCAAGTCTTCACAAAATCACTAAAATCCAAATTCGGGATTAATCATTTTTATCCTATCCTGGTGCCTACAAATTGGCATCGGAGCCATCTTAAAAATGTCCACCAACCTTGCTTCTCTTATACCTCGTTTCAATGGAGAAAAAATCGATTATTGGAGTAATCTTATGAAGCTTTGTCTTGAATCTCAAGACATTTGGAGCATCGTTGAAGTCGGTGTTCAGACTCCCGAAAATGAGGATCAATTGACGAATGCACAAAGGCAAACTTTGAGAACCGAAAAACAAAAAGATCGAAAAGCTCTTTTTCAAATATATCAAGCCATCGAAGTTCCCGTCTATGAAAGACTAACCAAGGCGAGTAGTTTCATGGAGGCATGGGAAATTCTACAAACAACCTATGCCGGGAAAAATGAAGTAAAGAAGGTTCGTTTGCAATCTTTGAGGGCTGAATTCGAAAAATTGGAGATGAAAGAAAACGAAAAAATTGTTGAATATTTTACAAGAATCACCTCTCTTGTAAATCAAATGGCGACAAATGGCGAAGTCATGGAAACCCAAAGGGTTGTCGAAAAAATTATGCGAAGTTTACTGGTGAAATTTGATCATGTTGTTGTGGCTATCGAAGAGTCACAAGATCTTTCATCAATGGCGTTGGAGAGTCTACAAGGACGATTGGAGGCCCACGAAGCAAGGATCCTTCAAAGAAATCCTCAAATTTCTTCTTCGGATCAAGCATTAAAATCCCAAGTTACATTCACGGGAGGCCGTGGCTCGTTCCGTGGTCGTGGCCGAGGTCGTGGCCAAATAAGAGGAGGAAGAAACTCTTACAACAATTACCGTGGACAAGCCAAATCAAATGATGAGGCGAAAGAGGAGGAGAAATATTTTTCAAACAATTTTCAAAAAGGAAGAGGCCGAGGCCGAGGATCATATAAAGGTACAAGGCCTTACGTTGAGTGTCATTATTTTCATAAACTGGGACACAAAATCAATGATTGTTGGGAAAAATATCCAGAAAAAAGGCAAGCAGTTGGTTATTTGCATGAAAATAAAGTAAAAAATATGGAGACTTTATTGATTGCATCTAACGGTAGCTTTGAAAATACTTGGTATTTGGATAGTGGTGCGAGCAAGCACATGACGGGGAATAAAAAATTATTCTCAAATCTTGTCGAAGCTAGCCATGGGACAGTTACGCTTGGAGATGGATACACCTACGCATTAGAAGGTGTTGGAGAAATTGTCTTCAAAACAAAATCCGGAAAAGTCGAAACAATGTCTGAGGTTTACTATGTACCTAACTTGGCAAGTAATTTGCTAAGTGTTGGTCACTTGATGAGGAAAGGTTTCAACATGTTTTTCGACGACTTCACTTGCGTTTTGAAAAAGAAAGATCAACACATTGCAAATATCGGTATGACCGGAAATAATATTTTTCCGATCAAACTTGATAATTTTGAAGCCTCTTGTCATTTAACTGTGAAGGACGATGTTTCAAAGTTGTGGCATGACCGGTTGGGCATCTTAATTTCCAAAGTTTGAAGGAGTTATCAAACAAGCAAATTGTTCAAGGATTGCCGAACATTAAAGCCATGGACGAAATTTGTGAAGAATGCCAATTGGGGAAGCAACACCGAGAGCCATTTCTTTCCAAGTCAAATTGGAAATCAAAGTCACCATTGGAGCTCATTCATAGTGACCTTTGTGGACCATTTCAAGTTCCCTCTCTCGGTGGTAATCGGTATTTCTTGTTATTTATTGATGATTTTAAAAGAAAAGTTTGGGCTTATTTTGTGAAAGAAAAATCCGAAACTCTTTCATGCTTCAAAGATTTTAAAATCCAAGTTGAAAAATTTTCCGGTTTCAAAATAAAAAAATTGAGGAGTGATCTTGGTGGAAGCGTGGATGACTCTAAAAGTACTTCCGGTTATGTTTTTAATCTTGGAAGTGGAGCAATTTCTTGGAGTTCGAAAAAACAACCAATCGTGGCCCTTTCTACAACCGAAGCGGAGTACATCGCGGCTTCTTCCGCCGGATGTCAAATTGTGTGGTTGAGAGGAATTCTCTAAACCTTGAGTTTCAAGCAAGATGGGCCTACAACTCTCTTTTGTGATAATAGCTCGGCTATTTCTATCTCGAAAGATCCAGTTCTTCATGGAAGAACAAAGCACATTCGACTTCGTTTCCATTTCTTAAGGGAACTTGTTCATGAGGGTGAACTCAATCTTGAGTATTGCAAAAGTGAAGAACAACTTGCCGATATTTTCACTAAGCCACTTGGAGGTCCCATTTTTTCGAAAAATGTGGAAGGTTTGGGAGTCAAAAGCAAATTCAATTTACGGGAGGCAATGTTGGAATAAATTGAATAAATGCGAATTCAATATTGGAATTAGTGGCAATTCAATATTGGAAGAAGTGGGCATTCATGTTGGATGAAGTGGGCATTCATGTTGGAATAAGTGGAGGATTGAATGTTGGAATAAAAGTGAATTTGAAGCACCATTGTCTAGATGTATGGACAATTGTCTTTTGATTTTCCTAAGTATTAAATTAGAATTAAAAGAGTTGTTAGTCTAAAAGTTATCTTGTAATTTATTAGTAGATTAATGTACTCCTCACTATAAATATGGAGTGCTAGAGATGATTGTAAGCAAGACAAGAAAAACAAAAAGAGAAGTAATTTTTCCATCCACAAAACACTTGTATTTTACTTTCTCTACTCAAAAATATTATTTTTTTCAAGTCTTCACAAAATCACTAAAATCCAAATTCGGGATTAATCATTTTTATCCTATCTTGGTGCTTACAACGAAGCGGCAGTTTTTCTGCAACGAATTCCGGTACTCGCTTCGAGACTAGTTGTATTGCTACTAGCTCTTTTACCCAAGTATTAGACCATTTTTACCTTGATTAACAAGTTGGTCTGGCAATTTTTCGTACACTCTCATCAAGACCGTCAATGCGTCAATCGACCACGTTGAGCCATTAGTAAATAATAGAACATCGTCCGCATAAAAGAGATGTGTAATGCTCAACTCATTTCTCCCCATCTTATATTTATGAATCATCTGTTCGGAAACTCAAATTTTAAGATTGGCTGTCAACATTTGTTGCCCAAGGATAAATAGTAAAGGCGATAAAGGATTTCCCTACAGAACACCACGAAACGACTGGAACTATCCCACACTTTCACCGTTAATTTTAAACGAGTACCAAATGTTGCATATACTACGAAATATCAGGTCCACGACTGAATGGGAGAATCCAAATGCACGTAGCGCTCGCAAAAGAAAATGCCATTCCATCCTATCATATCCTTTCGACATATATAACTTGAGCACCAAGTTTCCCCCGGCCACGTGACGATGAATATTCCCCATAAGTTCCTGGGCTAGCACAGCGTGAGTAGCTATACTATGACCTTGCACAAAACCCACTTGCTCCTCATCAATTATACCAGGCAATAATTTTGCTAACCTCTGCGATATCTGCAGAGATACTGGCTGGGATATGCTCGAATAGCGACTCATCCATGTAATACTCGCTGGCGTCAGGGGCGGACCCAGGGACATCGTGGTGGGGGGGGGGGCGAAAAAAAAGGAGAAAGATTTTTTTTTTTTCTAAATAAATAAATTTTTAAGAACACTATAATTACAAGAAAATAAGCTTAATTTTTCAGAGTTTTGATATGGTCAACAAAATATTACAATTCTCCTCGAAAATAGAAAGAGGAAAAAAAAAAAAACAAAAAAAAAAAAAAAAACCAAAAAGAGTAGACTCTGTACTCAAAAGAAAAAAAACATACAATCTGTACTAAAAAAAGGAAGAAAATTATAATAATTTAAAATTGTGCTTTACGATCCTTCAATGAGCAAAAATCATCTGTTATAGAGTCTGTACTAAAAGATTCAGCAATTTCCTTCTCAATGTGTAGAAGCATGCAATCTCCAAGAAATCCATCCTCCATTTTGTTTCGAAGTCTAGTTTTAGTAAGCTTTATAACAGAAAAAGCTCGCTCTGTAGTAGCAGTAGAAACTAGAAGAAGTAAAATCAGACGAATCAACCTATCAACCAGGTAATATATTTTCGTATTTCCCGTCTTTGTCAAACCTTCACACAACGCCGCAAGAGTTGATACATGACATAAATCTTGATGCTTAGTCACATCAAGATGATAATGGTTCAACTGAAATTTTAGAAGAAGTCTGTCATGTTCTGTGAAGTCTGCGGGAAAATACTTTTCAACAAGAGTGAAAATATCCTCTACATTGAAGGACTTGTATGAGTCGTTCCGATCCAAAGCACAACTAAGAGTTAAGAGTTCCAAAGTTCGATCATTAAATATGCAATTCAACTCTTTCAATTGTGTATCAATTGTGTTCACAAAGATATCAAAATGAAAATGATGTTCTGTTGTAATATTGATACCCCGTGGTTGATGAATCGACTTTCCCCGGCCTACTTTATAAGCACAACTCATATCAGGCACATCAACTTCATTCCTTTCACAAAATGATGTAACATCATTCATAAAAGTATCCCATCCATCGTCTCTTAAATTTTGAAGAAGCTGCTTCGTCGTTGAGACCAAATGCATAGCATTTATAATATCTTGGGACCTCTGTTGCAAAGCTTGACAAAGAACATCAGTTATTCCCATTACCTCTTTCATCAAAAGTAGAATAAAAACAAATTGAAAGGATAACATAGAAGTATAAGCAGAATCGGCATCACCACGTTGAGAATAATTTGCTCCATCAGCTACAATACTTTGAAGCACGGTCCCAGTTGCACTGAACATTTTTATCAAACTGCAAACTGAAGAAAAATGAGACCCCCATCGAGTATTCCCAGCTCGTTGCAAATTACCAATCTGATTGGCTCCACGACCCATCTCAAGTTCATTAATAGATATCAAACGAGAAATTTCAGCTTGTTGTGCGGTAAGTAACTCACCATTTCGCTTACAAGAAGCACCCACAATATTAACAACGGAGTCCAACTTTGAGAAAAATTTATGAACAAGAATCACTTCTCTCGATGCTGTAACTAATGCCAATTGAAGTCGATGCGCAAAACAATGCACGTAATAAGCATATGGACAATCTTGTAAAAATAATGCTTGTAATCCATTCCATTCACCCCGCATATTGCTTGCGCCATCATAACCTTTCCCTCTAAGGTTCTCAACATTTAAAGTATGGAATGAAAATATAGCTAAAAGCTCATGTTTAAGGGTCAATGAAGTCGTATTCTTAACGCTTACGACATCAAAGAAGCGCTCTTGGAGAATACCCATCTTCTCAACAAATCTCAAAACAAGAGCCATTTGTTCTTTTTTGGATTCATCTCGTGCTTCATCAACAAGAACACAAAATTTAGAATCACCAATATCTTCTCGAATTTTTTTCCTTACTTTAGAAGCAATAATATGCAATATCTCCTTTTGAATTTTTGGAGATATGTATTTGGCCTTAGGAGGAGCTTTTTCTAGAATCGTTGATGCTATTTTATCATTATAACTAGCCAAAAGTTTCACCATTTCACGAAAATTACCTGGATTCTTTGATGTTGGTCCTTCGTCGTGACCTCGAAAAGGACATGATTGATATGCAAGCCACCGAACACAATCAATCGAGGTTTTAAGCCTCAATCGATTATTCAATATTTGCTCCGTCGATTGTCTTTGCATAACCTTATCAATATGCCTCGAGTGATTTATTAAATCCTGGCATGATTCCACAAAGAGAGAATGTGGGGAAGTATGATCTCCCATATGACATAAAAAAACACAGTTTAGTCCATCATTTATCTTCTTCAAGCCTCTAAATCCCTTCACAGTATATGCATCTGCACCAAATTTTGCATTTGTCTCACTAGAAAAAAGATAGCATGGTAAATAATAAGCGGCATTTGTGGTAGGTGAATATTCTAACCAAGAAGGAAATTGAGAAAACCAAGAATATTGGAATCGTCGAAGATTGTTATCACTCCCTGAATAAGGATATGCTTTTAAATGAAATTGATATGGGCCAAATTTGATGTACGCACGTCGTATTTCACCTCGTTGGTTTACGGGATATGTCCAAATTTGAGGTCGTTTTCCCGGATCACGTTCCAAAGAATTGATATTAAACTCTTGATCAAGTTTAACTCCAACTTCGGTAATAGGTTCAACGGGTTCTTTACCGACACTCTTAAAAAATGCATCAATAGTATTACTTCTATTTCGTTTGGCTTGTGGCAGAGACATAAGAAAAACTGATCTGCAATTCAAAGAATCAAACAACCTATAAATAAATTTCAAACATTTAATAGTATTAGTGATTTCGTTTTTATTTTTACTTGACTATGTAGTCAAAAAAATTGCAACAGGAGCACAAAAATAAATTAAAATTATGCATCCTTGATACAACACAAATATATATACTCAAATTGGTAAGGATGCATAATTTTAATTTATTTTTGTGCTCCTGTTGCAATTTTTTTGACTACATAGTCAAGTAAAAATAAAAACGAAATCACTAATACTATTAAATGTTTGAAATTTATTTATAGGTTGTTTGATTCTTTGAATTGCAGATCAGTTTTTCTTATATCTCTTCCACAAGCCAAACGAATAAGAAGTAATACTATCGATGCATTTTTTAAGAGTGTCATTAAAGAACCCGTTGAACCTATTACCCAAGTTGAAGTTAATAAACTTGATCAAGAGTTTAATATCAATTCTTTGGAACGTGATCCGGGAAAACGACCTCAAATTTGGACATATCCCGTAAACCAACGAGATGAAATACGACGTGCGTACATCAAATTTGGGCCATATCAATTTCACTTAAAAGCATATCCTTATTCAGGGAGTGAGAACAATCTTCGACGATTCCAATATTCTTGGTTTTCTCAATTTCCTTCTTGGTTAGAATATTCACCTACCACAAATGCCGCTTATTGTTTACCATGCTATATTTTTGCTAGTGAGACAAATGCAAAATTTGGTGCAGATGCATATACTGTGAAGGGATTTAGAGGCTGGAAGAGGATAAATGATGGACTAAACTGTGTTTTTTTATGTCATATGGGAGATCATACTTCCCCACATTCTCTCTTTTGTGGAATCATGCCAGGATTTAATGAATCACTCGAGGCATATTGATAAGGTTATGCAAAGACAATCGACGGAGCAAATATTGAATAATCGATTGACGCTTAAAACCTCGATTGATTGTGTTCGGTGGCTTGCACATCAATCATGTCTTTTTCGAGGTCACGACGAAGGACCAACATCAAAGAATCCAGGTAATTTTCGTGAAATGGTGAAACTTTTGGCTAGTTATAATGATAAAGTAGCATCAACGGTTCTAGAAAAAGCTCCTCCTAAGGCCAAATACATATCTCCAAAAATTCAAAAGGAGATATTGCATATTATTGCTTCTAAAGTAAGGAAAAAAATTCGAGAAGATATTGGTGATTCTAAATTTTGTATTCATGTTGATGAAGCACGAGATGAATCCAAAAAAGAACAAATGGCTCTTGTTTTGAGATTTGTTGAGAAGATGGGTATTCTCCAAGAGCGCTTCTTTGATGTCGTAAGCGTTAAGAATACGACTTCATTGACCCTTAAACATGAGCTTTTAGCTATATTTTCATTCCATACTTTAAATGTTGAGAACCTTAGAGGGCAAGGTTATGATGGCGCAAGCAATATGCGGGGTGAATGGAATGGATTACAAGCATTATTTTTACAAGATTGTCCATATGCTTATTACGTGCATTGTTTTGCGCATCGACTTCAATTGGCATTAGTTACAGCATCAAGAGAAGTGATTCTTGTTCATCAATTTTTCTCAAAGTTGGACTCCGTTGTTAATATTGTGGGTGCTTCTTGTAAGCGAAATGGCGAGTTACTTACTGCACAACAAGCTGAAATTTCTCGTTTGATATCTATTAATGAACTTGAGACGGGTCGTGGAGCCAATTAGATTGGTATTTTGCAACGAGCTGGGAATACTCCATGGGGGTCTCATTTTTCTTCAGTTTGCAGTTTGATAAAAATGTTCAGTGCAACTGGGACCGTGCTTCAAAGTATTGTAGCTGATGGAGCAAATTATTATCAACGTGGTGATGCCGATTCTGCTTATACTTCTATGTTATCCTTTCAATTTGTTTTTATTCTACTTTTGATGAAAGAGGTAATGGGAATAACTGATGTTCTTTGTCAAGCTTTGCAACAGAGGTCCCAAGATATTATAAATGCTATGCATTTGGTCTCAACGACGAAGCAGCTTCTTCAAAATTTAAGAGACGATGGATGGGATACTTTTATGAATGATGTTACATCATTTTGTGAAAGGAATGAAGTTGATGTGCCTGATATGAGTTGTGCTTATAAAGTAGGCCGGGGAAAGTCGATTCATCAACCACGGGGTATCAATATTACAACAGAACATCATTTTCATTTTGATATCTTTGTGAACACAATTGATACACAATTGAAAGAGTTGAATTGCATATTTAATGATCGAACTTTGGAACTCTTAACTCTTAGTTGTGCTTTGGATCCGAACGACTCATACAAGTCCTTCAATGTAGAGGATATTTTCACTCTTGTTGAAAAGTATTATCCCGCAGACTTCACAGAACATGACAGACTTTTTCTAAAATTTCAGTTGAACCATTATCATCTTGATGTGACTAAGCATCATGATTTATGTCATGTATCAACTCTTGCGGCGTTGTGTGAAGATTTGACAAAGACGGGAAAAGCGAAAATATATTACCTGGTTGATAGGTTGATTCGTCTGATTTTACTTCTTCCAGTTTCTACTGCTACTACAGAGCGAGCTTTTTTTGTTATGAAGCTTACTAAAACTAGACTTCGAAACAAAATGGAGGATGGATTTCTTGGAGATTGCATGCTTCTACACATTGAGAAGGAAATTGCTGAATCTTTTAGTACAAACTCTGTAATAGATGATTTTTGCTCATTGAAGGATCGTAAAGCACAATTTTAAATTATTATAATTTTCTTCCTTTTTTTAGTACAGATTGTATGTTTTTTTTCTTTTGAGTACATAGTCTACCCTATGTTGTTTGGGTTTTTTTTTTTTTTTTTTTTTTCCTCTTTCTATTTTCGTGGAGAATTGTAATATTTCGTTGACCATATCAAAACTCTGAAAAATTAAGCTTATTTTCTTTTAAATATAGTGTTCTTAAAATTTTATTTATTTAGAAAAAAAATAAATCTTTCTACTCTTTTTTCGCCCCCCCATCACGATGTCTCTGGGTCCGCCCTGCTCAAAGCATAGGTTGATTAAATTATATTTAACCCATAATTTTAAAAGAACCCAAGAAATCCATATCCAAAATATAAATTCATATAGTTTTCTAGAATATAAAAAATCCTAACACAAATGATGAAATGGAAAAAAAGAATGAAAGGGATAGGGATATAATAGACAAGGAAAAAAAATTATTTACCTTACAGAAATTACCCTTAAAATTGTGATTTGGAACTTGGAAGAAATAAAATTGTGTCGCTTTCGTCTGTTCTACCTCTTCTGTTAATGGAAGAAAATAACTTTTTTTTTTGCTTGAAATTAAATCATGTATGTGGATGTAAGTTAATGGAAGAAAAGAATTTTTTTTTTCTTGAAATTAAACCGTGTGTGTGGATGTAAATTGTGGTAGAAGTTTTGACTATTCAATTACTTTTAATTACAATTTACAAGTCAAATAATATTATATTACAAAAGTGAATCTCTAGTGGGCCAAAGCTTGTATAGTTGGTTATTTAAAAAAAAAAAAATAGGGTTAATATGCTAGGAGCCCCTCAAATCAAACCTAATTCGAACTAAATGACAACCTTAAATTTAATCTTTTAATTAAATCCCTATTTTCAAATAATATATGAGGCACATCCTTTAATTTTTTTAATCCCTAATTTGCCCTTATAACCTAAATATAATATCTTATTCCTTTCGTTTTCTCTCTCTCACGTTCTCTCTCGCCGTTCTCTCGCTCTCACGTTTGCTCCCATCTCTCTTTTTCTCTCCTCTCTCTCTTCTTTTTCTCCAGTAACACCATGAAGGCCGCCGTCGCCGGCGACGGAGGGAGAAGGAGCAGGGGCAGCGAAGAGCGTCGTGGTGGAGGCAGCGTTGTGGGAGAAGGAGCAGGGGCGGCGAAGTATATCACGAATCTGACGAAGAAATGTTGGGCGACGGATCCGAATCAACGGCCGGGTGTTTCACTATGCGAAGAGGTTTTTGGCGATGAACCATGAGCACAGCCAGATCGACGCGCCGATGCCGCCGATTGATTTTGGGGAGATTGAATTGGGGATTGTGAGGGGGTTTCCGTTGATTGGGAACTCGAATTTGATGTCGATTTGGCAGATTCCGTTTAAGATGTCTGCGTATAGGGTTACGGAGAGGGAGAGGGCTAACGTGAGCCAGAGGGAGAACTCTGAATCGGGAAGCGATGGGGCTTCGACTTGCGACGAGAGCGTCGTTCCGGTGGAGGATCCGTTCACTTCGCCGTCGGGGAGGAAATCGTCGCTGCCCGGAAATTATGATCAGTAAAATCTCTATGTCGAAGAAATCGATGGAAGTCAAAACCCCCCAAACAACCAGGTAATTATTTTTCTCCTGTGTGTGTCTGTGTGTGAGAGAATAGAGATAGATTAATAAAATAAAATGATAAAAATGTTTGACGGTAGATACGCCGAAGGGGAGATCGAGTCGCATACTCCGACGGGAAGAGCGATGAGGATGAATTCGGAGAGCCAACTACGATGATGACGATGAGTCCACGAACACGGACAAGTTCCGGACACGCCTCCGATTTTGAACTGCCATAGTATATATACATATATATATATGTAGATATAAACATATGAAGTTGGAAAAAAATGATGATTATAGAACACTTCCATTTTGACTAGTGTCTCAATTATGCATTTTTTTTAGTTGTTTGTTTTTAAATTTGTGATGAACTGAGAGTTATATTCATAATTTATTTTTTTCTAATCATTCATTTCAATTTGAATTTTAAGTTATCTGGAACACAATATTGCAATAATTAACTACTAACTTGAAAATTAATAATTGAACATGGTGACGCGGTGTTGGCCATGAGGATGGCGTTCGCTGGTTTGCGGCCCTCGTGGTTGGGGGATGGTGCCGGTGACGCAGCGATAAGGGGGTGGGGGATGGCGACGACAATGTGGGTGGGGTTTGTGATATCTTTAGCGGCTTGACGTTGGCGTTCGATTTCATATCTACAGTTGTCTATGGGTGTCTATGGTGTCTAACGGCTAGGATTCAAAGGGCGTTCGATTTCATATCTACAGTTGTCTATGGGTGTCTATGGTGTCTAGCGGCTAGGATTCAAAGGAGGAGTTAGAGTTTTAAGAATATTGTGACTTCAGATTACTACAGTTTTCTATGGATGTCTATACGTGACTATGGTCTACTACAACTTTCCTACAATTTCTATGGCCGAATTTTTTAAAAAAAAAATCATAATATTCAATATTATGTAGAAAGAAAAGGAAAAAATAGATTATTATAATGATGAAAAAATACGAAAATGCAGAAAGGAAAATGATCGACGAAAAAAAATAATAACAAAAATGCTAGATGTAAAATTTAAAATATTAAATGCAGAATGAAAATGATAAATACAGTTTAAATATTACTTGATGCAAATTTTATTTTTTGTGTATGAGGGGTATTTTTGGAATAAAATTTATAAAGGATGTGAAGCAAATGTTTAGTTTGACTTGTCATTTAGTTCTAATAAAGTTTCTCACCAGGGACCTATATCTTAAAGCCCCAAAAAAATAACTGAGAAGAATTTTTTTTCTCTACAGGGGCTAGGTGGGCTTGTCCATTAGTATATTAATTGATTATTAAAAAAAAAAAAAAAAAAAAAAAATTGGTAAGGATTTTTTTTCTGCAGGGGCTGGGCCCCCCGGATTCCAAGTAGTTCTGCCCCTGGCTGGCGTTAAATAAAGAGTAAAAAGCAGTTTGCCCCCTAAACTATGGGCCGATTTGCACTTTACCCCCCAAACAAAAAAAATTTGCACGTTTTTACCTAAACTCGTTAATTCGTTGCACGGTGCCCCCTAAACTCAATTTTCCGGCAATTTTGACCGGAATGTTGTATCATGTGCGATGCACGTGTGATTTGCGGGGGTAAATTTGTCTATTCACTAAAATTCTATATATTAAATATAATTAATCATTAAAAAACAAAAAAAAAAAATTGTGATCTTCTTCCCCAACAACCTCCCAGACCCAATGCCAAAAGAACAGAGAGCAACGAACGGAGCAATTAAACCTCATCTCCATCCATAAAAATATTTTCAATCAATTCTACATAGAATAAAAAAATTTACAGAAATTGATTCTCATTCCTAATTTACTCATTCCTTCTTCGATTCCGCCGAGTGTGTCTTCGAACATCTCGTCAATCAAAACAATCTAGACTCAAAACTTTACTCATTCCTTCTTCGATTCCGCCACCGCCGTTTTGACGGGCTCCTTCCCCGGCTTCACATCCCCATTAGCCTTGTCTGCCGGCGCCGAAATGGAGTCGTTTCGCAACGGGGTGGTGGGAGGTTGTGGGCTGGGGTTTGAGCGATAGGTCTCGTTGTCGGAGTTGGGTCCTGGGTTGCTTTGGTAGAATTGATTAGGGAAATTCCGACGGCGGAAGGAGTGGGAATTGGAGGCGGCGCAGGGGAGGAATTTGGGCTAAGCAAGATGGGAACAATAATAATTTTTTTTACAGAAGTTGAGAATTAGAGAGAGAGAAAGAGATTTGGCAGATTAAAAAAATGAAAAATGAAAAGGAGAGATAAAAAAGAAAAAGGAAAAATTAAACTTTTAGTCAAGATGCGAGTGAATAGACAAATTTAACCCTATCAATTTCACATGTGGCGCGCGTGCACAGATTTCCGGTGAATTTTGCCGGAATATACCACTTTTTGGGCACCGTGCAACAAAAACTCGAGTTTAGGTAAAAACGTGCAAAAAAAAATTGTTTGGGGGGCAAAGCGCAAAATGGCTCATAGTTTAGGGGGCAAACTGCTTTTTACTCTTAAATAAATTACCAAAATAATTTGTGGCGATAGCCGCAACTTCCGTCGGACTGGTGGTGAGTGTATTGTCATCTTTAACGAGCGTGATGAGTTTCTTTCTCCGATGTTCTTTGATTGTCGCATGATATATCTTAGTGTTACGATCCCCATCTTTATTCCAATCTAATCTAGCTTTTTGACAAAGCATTTTAGCTTCCCACGCAAGAGTTGTTGTTTTGATCTTAACGGTTCTTGAAAGATTGCGTCATCCCAGCCCTGTTGGATCGGAGTTGAGCCTCCAAACGATGACATCTTTCCTCAGTTTGTCTAATGTTACTGCGAAGATCCCCAAAAGTCGACCAATTCCAATTCTGCAACACATGTTGAAGACGAGTGAGTTTTCGATAAAGTTTAAGCCCTGGAGATCCTGAAACCGGACCTTCCCACGAAGACTTAACTACTTGAAGAAAAGTCCGGTGGTTTGCCACATACGGTGAAAATGAACCGAACACTCAAAGGGGCATGATCTGAACAAATACGGTCTAAATGAAAAACTTTCAGCTTAGGAAACGAGAGATGCGTGGCAGAGTTAATTTAATACCCGATCCAGGCGTTTCCATACTCGACTTGTACCACTACGATTATTGCTCCAGGTGAACGTATGCCCGATGAAACCCGAGTCGATCAGGCACATGTGATTAATGAAATTCTGAAAATCGTGCATAGTCCTAACCTCCATCGGCCTTCCTCCTCAACTGATGTGTTATTCAAAAATTACAGGTACAAATTATATTCCATGATTTGGTGTTGTTTATAAATACATAATTGTAAAATCAAATTTATGCCATTCATTTTTCATCGTCAACTGAATTTGCATGAAGTTATCTTGTTTTCTTGAAATGTTGTCATATTTATTATAAAAAAAATATATTGATTATCTATTATGCTTTGCTACATGACTGTGTCCATGTGAGCGTAAAATTAAGTGCTTCATTAGTGATGACTGATGTCTATTATTAGTCCTATTTTTGTGAACACAATATACATACCAAGGAACTCGTAATAAAATCTGAAAAATACAAAGACATAGGTAAGATCAGCGTAGCCAAACAGATATGTATGTGATGCTGCTCCAAAATGTTGGGTCAGCCAAGCGTCCAAGGTAGTCGAAGGGATCGCTCCACTCGTTAACCTACAAAACAGTGAAAACACTAGGTGACATGCCGACGAAGGAATCGCTCCACTCGTTATGCTGGGCCTCGTTATGCCGGGGTGGCCCAGCGATTGTCCTCCGACGCTCAAGTCAGAAAACTATCACAATATAAGCAAATAATATTAATTAATTGCCTAAATAGTGTTTACCTTGTTATGTGATTGATAACACATATTTATAGGTGGAGTTTGGTATGGTTTTCTTGTCGACAACCAATGTGGGACAAAAACCTTAGATTTCTTCCCATAGCTTCTTATGAGGTTCTTAATTAAGTGCTTTTGTGTTGGGCTTTTCCTTTGAATGAGCCTCATGGGCTTTTTGGGTTAAAACCCAATTAGACACATCAGTATGTTCAATATGAAATTCATACACAAGCAAAATGCATACTTTGTATGTTAGGTTAGTAGTGACATGTCCAAATAATTACTAAAAAATCAACTTTCTTGTCCATAAATTTATATTGTCTTTTCTTTCATACTCCATTCTTGATTTCTGGAAGTTGCAAAAAACCACACTTCTAGAAGTATATGCATATTCCATCATTATATTTGTTATTATTACATTAATACACTAATAAATTAATTGGCGGTGTTCCTATGTTAGAGCAACTCCAATGGAGTTACTAAATGAGTTATCAAATCTCTTAACTACCATTTGACTCCTAAAATTTAGAAGTTATGTTCTCCAATGGTGTTATCAAAATGGGTTAGTATTTTGATATTTCATCTATTTGTATCTAAAAATACTTCCTGCAGATACTAAAAAATTAACCACCTAATCAACCATTCACAAATTGACATGTGGCAATTAAAAAAAAAATCACCAAAAAACTTCCGATTGATAATAAAATTTGATAACTATGATTGGAGTTGGTGAGTTTTAAATATATTTTAAAATATTATCTCAAATATTAAATGAGTATTCAATAATTCAATTTTGATGTTTAGCATGGAGTTGCTCTTAGTCTATTTATTAGAAAAACCTCATATATCATATATAAGTATTAGTATAAACTTATCTATCATATAAAAATTAATAGAAAATATAAAATAACTAAAAACATTTAGATAAAAAAAACTACACAATATTTAAACAAAAATCAAGTACAAATATTTATAAGAATACGAAATACAAGGAATCTTTAATAATTGCAAAATAATTTCAGAAGAAATACTACTCTTAAAGAATAAGTAAAAAAATATTTTAATTTTCATCAGCTCTACGCACGCAAAGATATTGTGTTTATAACAAATGAGACAATTGGAGTTAAAAATGGGTAAGTAATAAAGAATATGTTACAAGCAAAATAGAGGGTAACCGCTTAGAAAAACATGTAAATATCGTCCAAAGTTTCATAACAATGTAAAAGGTTAATGGAAGAATCGAAAAAGACAGGTACAAAAACAATTCATTTTTAACAAAAATACGAAAAGTATTTGTCATGGAATTAGAACACATCACAAATTTATTAATGTTTTTCGTTATTAAATAAAATTTGGTTATATGGCCAAAAATTTAACAATGTAACGAGATATTTATACATTTTATAAATGTAATAATACTATTTTGATAAACTAGAGCATGCATGATACATAATTAAGAAAGACAGAAAAATTAATATAACAAATGTAACAAAATATTTATACATTTTATAAATGTAATAATGCTATTTTGATAAACTAGAGTATGCATGATACATAATTAAGAAAGACAGAAAAATTAATACATTGACCTTTCTAGTTCATGAAAAGAAAGAAAGAAGTAATGTATCTATTAACAAACAAAATGAGAAAAACTAAATAAAATTAAAACTTACCAAACAAAATATTAAAGGACATTAGTATGTACTCCGTATGTCAAAATTGTGTATTAGTAGGACCGTCAATTGAGTCAGGCCTAACCGAAACCTTGAGTCATTTTAATAAACCCTATTAATTTAGGGACTATTAGTGAGAATCTCCTCTAGCATTATTTTAATGAGCATGGGTCCAGCTCCTTTTCCTTTATTAGTGAGGGACCCATCTTTTTTTTATTCTCAAATTTACCCTTGCTCTATTCACTACCTATTATACCATACTTAGATGCACTTTTTATTTTTATATTTTAATTTTAATTTTCGTTTATTTATTTATTTCTTATTTAAAAAATAATATTTAAAAACAAATATTTTTTTATAACTTTCTATTATATTTTTTAAAAAATATTTTTTTAGTATTTTTTTTATCTTCAGCTAAAACAACTATATATCTCCAACAACTCTCATTTATCAAAATCAACTATTCTATTTGTTAAATCAACTATTTATTAACATCAACTAAAATGTAGTAAAAACAACTATATTGTTGTACGAAAACAACTATATGTCTGTAAATAACACCAACACAATTTCAACAAAAAACAAACATCCATTATACTATTGATTGAACACAAAATTAGCCTTCAATATAAGAATTCAACCAAAATCTCCAACTAAGAAAATTGAGATTCGAGAATTGGGTTAAAAAAATCAGAGAAGAAGAAGAACCACAACAATCAAATAATATTTGGCGGTGGTCTCTATTGAAATCTCAAACGCAATATCAACCCTAGCGCCGCTGCGTAGTCTCGTCATTCTCCCTAACGAAAACCCTAATGCCGTCCATGACGAGGGAATTCCAGGGGTGGAGACTGCCTTCTTTTCGCGGCGGTGGAAGGAGGAACGCCGATGGGAGAGAGTAGACGACGACACATAGACGGAAGATGGTTGGAGATGGCGGCGTCGACAACGCATAGATGGGGAGGGTTGGAGGCGGTGGTTTATAGAGAGAAAAGGGAGAGGAAAATCAGAGAAATAGAGAGAACGTAAAATAAGTTTAGTTCTTTTAAATATAACATAGAAGGACAAATTAGGTATATTAGTAATATTAAATAGGGTAAATTACAAACACCCCCTGAGGTATGATCAAATTACAAAAACACCCCTCTTGTTTGGATAATTACAATCACCCCCTCAACTCCTCAAATTTAGTGGAATCTTCGAGATTATATGGAATATTATCACTTGTGTACCCGTTTTATCCCATTCAAACTCTACATTATGAAGCAAGATGATCATAACATGCGATTTTTAGCTTGTATATATCAGTTTGTGGTGCATCGAAAACTGTATTTTTACACAAAACGAGTACAAACTAGAGCACATTCCACGGAATCTAGATGATTATGTTGAATTTGGCACAATAAGGGTGGAGGTGTAAGAAAAAATCATAGTTAAGGGGGTAGATGTAATTATCCAAACAAGGGGGGGATTTTTATAATTTGACCATACCTCAGAGGGTGTTTGTAATTTACCCTATTAAATATAATATTAATTAAAAAATAAATTATTTAATATAAGGTGGGGGGTTCTCACTAATAATGAAAAAGATGTTATATCCATCCTTATATAAGTAAATGAATTGGGGGGTTTTCACTAATTATCCCATTAAATTTATGAGCCGAGTTGAGCCTACTATAGCTCAACCACGCCAACTTAAAATAATAATTAAATACATACTATATTTATTATTCTAATGACGTGGCTCAACATACAAGTTACAACTGTGTAAGATCATTTTATCTATACTATATTCATTGGTGCAATGAATATGATTTGGATTTCTTCCATTTTTTGTATGTACAAAAATGCCCCTAAGTGATTAAGTTAGTAAAAATAATTTAGTTAAATAAAAATAAATTACTTAATACATGTATACGTAGAGGTACATATACATATGAGTAGTGGGTACATGAATGTTATAAGTAACCGATTCAACTTTACATGGAAATTAATGGGTAAAAGAATTCGCTTAATCCCACTTTGCACCCTTGAAATGGAGTCTTTTGACACTTTGCACCTTTGAAAAACAATAATAGCACTTTATCCCTCAAAATGCAATAAATTATTGACAATTCACCCTTACTTGAATAATAAAGAATAATTCATTTTTTATTGTTTTTTTATTGGGTGCAAAATAATAAATTAAATTATTATCTTATTCAACCTCCAACCTAATTTCGAGCGCACAAAGTGCGAGAAAATAAAAATCACACCGGATAATTGAAATAAATTATATTTTCTTATAAAATAAAATCAAATAAACTTTTATCACTAAATCATTCGATTGATAAATCTTTTATTGTAATTGTTGGAAATATTAGGTAAAAATATTTGGAAGAAAATATGATTTTCAGATAACTTGATAACAAAATAGCTGAATGATTTATTTTTTCGTAAAATATTTTTTTGTGATAAAAAATATAATTTTAATTACCACAAAAAAATATTATTTACATTTATTAGCTTTAAAAACTCATGTGAGGTGCATTATGCATGATATATTGTATTTCGAGGGTGCAAAGTGCTATTAATTTGTTTCGAGGATGCAAAGTGCCAAAATGGCATATTGAAGAGTGCAAATTGGGATTAAGCCAAAAGAATTTGAAGAGTTTGGGAGAATGAATGATAAAACGTCTCTTTGAATACTTGTTTGCTACTAGAAAATGCATCATATGTAGAGTGGAAACAAGTGCAAATATATGTCTCCATTTTGTTTCTACAAGTTCTTCGGTCAATTGGCAACTACATTTGGCAAGTACAAGGAGCTTACTCTAATTAAGGTCTATGTGATCTCTTTTATCATTTTTCTAGAGTTATCATTCATTTTCATTTGCTTTTCAGTTTTTTTTGTAGCAGATTCAAAAAAATTGGCGTCCATCACAACAAAACTCTTAGCACTGAAATAAAACGGCAACTTATGTACAAGAAATTGAGCTTTTCACTTCATGTGTATCCAGAGTTGGATGTCAGAACTTTCAGGTTTAGGAATTGGTTTTGCTTTACGGTGTTCCATAATATTGAATTAGCTAGAAATGATTTTTTTAAAGTTGAATGGATTTTAAGGTTTAGGAAGTGGTTTTGTTCTGCGGTGTTTCATAATACCGAATTTCTAATAAACATCAGTTTTTTTTTTTTTCCTTATTGAGGTTGAAATTTTATTACAGAACCTTCAGTAAAAAAAATCACTTTAGAGAACAAGGACTATACGATGACAATAATGTATATTTAGAATCATTGACAAAATTACTTTGCCTGAGGATGCAAGCCATGAATTTCATGTAAATTAATAGTATAAAGTTCGTAATTTCTTATGCTTTCATAATTTTAATGCATATACTTAGAATGTTATTTTTCTTCTCTTTTAATTATATTCTTCTATGTAAAAGGTTTCTATAGATCCAATACAGAAGAAACCAAAACTATTATTAACCAAAACTACGCAATGCATTGAATTTGTATGGTCTCATTCTTTAATTGATAACCAAAACTTATTTATGCTATGCATGGAAATTGTAGCCCTTATTCTTTAATTGGTAGCCAACTCTTCATAATTGTAGTCAATTAATTATCCCACAACTTGTTGCTTAGCTTATATTAGTATACTCCCATCATCTTCTTCGATTGAGGAATTAACATCCATGTTTTTCAGTTCATGTGCGTAATTCCTTCCTCATCATTTCGAGTAGTGAACTAATTTTACAGTTTGTGCCGCCCTGACAGGCCCTCTGCCACCACCGTACTTTGACAATGGAATATTAGTTTTCCAGCCAAGAAACAATTAAGTTGAAATAGATGCACGAGGCTGCTAAATGGAGCGATATTCAAGGTTTCATTGGATGCCAGAGAGTGAAACTATGCAGTACAAGAAGGCAACGGCGGAAGCAGCGTGGCCAAGGTCCAAAACTCGATGCAAATTCCAAATCGTAAGAGATGGAATGGAAGATCAAGATATTACATTTTTCTCTTTATTTATTTATTTACTTTTTGTTTTTTAGTATTTAGTACTTTGGTAATAATATGACTTGTCCAATTATAATGTGTTTTTGCTTTATTTTATTTAATTGTTGTGATTTTTAGATTTTGTATTTATGGATATTTCATGAACTAATTTTTTTTGAGGAGTATGTATGTTTAATTGTGATTGCATTTCAAATTTTACCGGAGAAGTTAATTTCATCATTGAAATATTTCATCTAGGTTTCATTTGAATTAAAAGATTCGAAATCTATTATAGTCTCATTACTCAATCCTAACAAGTTCAATGAATTTGTTAATATGAATTTTAAATGAATCCTTAAATCCTTCCATCCAAATACACCATTGTAGTTCTTATTGTGAGTTCAAAACCTAAATTTACACAAACACATAAATAAGAGTTCCTACATAAATTTTAAGGGATATGAATAGAGCATACTCACTAATGAATAAGCCATATGATTTAGGTTATACACTTTTGGAGTAACTTAGACCTCTTAGCAAGTTATGTTCAAATAAATATTTTTCAATAGAAAGTGAGATAATATAAATGAAAATGGGGGTAATTGTGAATTTAGAGGCTGTAAGTGAAAAATGAGATAAAGTAAAAAGCGAAAAAATAATCGGTAGGAAATAAGTAAATATCGTCCAAAATTTTGATGGGACGATGAGTAAACACTGGAATTGAAAGGGAATTAAGAGATAAAATAACAAAAGTAACATGATCATAAACACACATAGCCAAAAAACGTAATTTTTTTTAATTTGTGTATGTTTTTAAATATTGAATAATAAGTAATTTAGGATTCTATTCTCTACAAAATATTTCTCAATATTAAAAAATATTGCATTTTGCATATGTAAAATTATTACGCTAAACATATAACTAAAATATATATACAAAAACAATAATGCTAACACGAGTCCACGACGCGTGCAACGCACGCGCACGTTTCTAGTTTGAAAAAAAAAGGCTAAAATGAAAGATACTCACCCAAACCCAAGTACTGAAATTTATCACTGACCCTTGAGAAAATAAAACGCTTCCAATAATAAAGGATACTAAAGATTAAATGTATAATTACTTAAGAATTAAACAATTATAACATTAAACTTCATTTCTTATGGAACATACTATGGTTTTTTTATCTTATTTTGCTCTTCATGAATATTCTAGATTGTACTATTCCGGTGATTTTTTTTTTCTTTTTGAACAAGTTGGACTGCAAAGTTGTAAACTATGTAATTTATATATTGCTCGATATAAGGCCGATATAAAGTATGTAATTTATATATTGCTCGATATAATCCCAATATAAACTCGAAGCCCGAGAAAATACATGAGCCAAGTTTGAGTCTGTAACCATTAGAGGGAAAACTAATAGTTCCCTAACAAAAAAAGTCCAACGCGTTTGTTGGGATAAATGTTTTTCTTCCTTCTTTTTCTCTCTCAAATTTCTCCATCATAGATTTAGAGAGTAACTCCAACATTATTGAAGAATTGTTGATTCCTGATATATAATAGAAGATTGAAGATATCGAGAGCTATAGTTTGCTATAATTGATAATTTTGGAGAAGCACCATTTGAGTTTCAAACAGTTGATGACGTGGTTCGTGTATTCATCTCATAGAGAAATTGAAGATAATTATAAGTAATATGTATCTTCTCCATCTGAATCGTATTTTTGTGGTATAATATTTTTCATTAAATGATCAGTCACACGTATGCACGCAGCTACTTATCTAGTTATTAATAACTTGTCTATGACCAAAGAAGTCAATTATTTTATTTTGTTTGACTTGTTTGAATGTCTAAAATCTAAATTGTAGAACTATAACGTAACAAGTCCGGAATTTTCTAACGTACCGACTAATACCAACATGCAAGTGTGTCTCACAAACAAGTAGTAAGTAGAATCAAATGATTTGTATGTCAAACCACATACAATATGCAATTATCTGATTCACCAAATTATTCACAATAAGATCTTATTTAGTGACCCAGAGTAATTGGTTGGTTATTATTATCAATCTAGAAAACGATAAATGAAGTGTGGGGCTGATCATGAAGTGTGTGACTACAGTGACATATTCATTTATCTTAAACGGCAAGGTTTTTGGTTCCCTTTCACCGAAACGAGGCATTCGACAAGGGGATCCCATGTCCCCGTATTTGTTTCTCTTCTACACTGAGGCTTTGAGTGCACTATTTCGTCGAGAGGAAAATAATGGTAATTTGCGGGGTCTCGCGGTTTGTAGAGGTGCTCCGAAAGTCTCTCATCTTCTTTTCGCGGATGACACGATGATATTCTGTAGAGCAAATGAACCTTCAGCTATGTGTGTAAAAAATATCCTCCAAATCTATAGAGATGCGTCCGGCCAGGTAGTTAATTTTGATAAATCAAGTATTGTATTTAGCAAGAGCACAAGCAACCATATTATTGACAGAGTTCGTGCGCTATTACCCATGGAAGTGGTGAATAAACACGAGAAGTACCTTGGTTTGCCTGCAGTTGTCGGTAAATCCAAGAGAGAGGTGTTTGCAAATATTCGTGATAAAATTCGCTCACGTCTCCAAGGATGGAAAGAAAAGTGGTTGTCTAAAGGGGGTAAAGAGATTCTTATCAAAGCAGTCGTCCAGGCGATCCCAACCTATGCTATGAGCTGTTTTAAACTCCCTCTCACAATGGAACTCGAAAATTATATGGCTAAGTTTTGGTGGGAAAATAAGCACGGGAAAGGGATTCATTGGACAAAGTGGCAGGAGTTGTGCGATAGCAAGCAATCAGGTGGGATTGGGTTTAGAGTGCTGGACGAATTTAATACAGCCCTTCTCGCCAAACAAATATGGCGATTATTAGAGAATCCCGAAAGCTTGTTAGGCCAACTCCTAAAGGCAAGGTATTACCCGAATACAAGTGTACTAGATGCCTCTTTGGGTTCGAATCCTTCGTATACATGGAGAAGCTTATGCAGTTCTATTTACCTAGTCAAAGCCGGCCTTCGTTGGAGAATCGGCAACGGGCGTTCGGTTAATATTTGGAAGGATAAATGGTTGCCGAGAGAAAGTACATTTCAGATTTTCACACCCATTGGTGATAGGGAGCCGGAAATGAAAGTAAATGAACTAATTGACGAGGATACAGGGCTGTGGAAGTCCGACTTAATCCAAGAAATCTTTTTTGAAGACGATTGCAAAGCAATTCTTGCTATTCCTTTGGGTAAGCTAGTGCACTCAGACCGCTATATTTGGCATTATAATCGAAATGGACTATTCTCAGTTCGTAGTGCTTATCATTTGGCTGTTAGAATCCGAAAAAATGGTGGTGGCCAACCTGGTAATAGTTCGAATTCTCACAATGCTCAAGACTGGAAATGGATATGGGCTTTAACTCTACCAAGCAAGATTAAGATTTTTTTATGGAGAGCATGTAAAAATTTGCTGCCTACTTGCACAAATTTGATGAAACGCAAGGTCTTGGAAGTTAATCGTTGTGCTTTTTGTGATGAAATGGGAGAAGATGTTATGCATATCTTTGCTTATTGTACTTTTGCTCGTCAAGTATGGGCATTGAGTGGGATACCGCTGTCGACATATCACACATCGGAAATTGAGTTGGGTGCATGGCTGCGTACAGTAAAAAAGAAGCTAGATTCCAAGGCTTTTGAACAATGCATACTACTGTGCTGGGCAATTTGGTATACCCGTAACAAACGAGTGTTTGAAGGTACAATTCCCGATGCTATGAATATAGTAGAGTTTTCCAAGAAATATTGGAATGAACTACATACAGCTACATCGCAAGTACTCGACTCATGCCTTTTGCGCAATCGACCCTTAGTGAGATGGATTCCCCCCGAGCCAAATGTGGTGAAAATTAACTTTGATGCTTCGGTGAATAACAAGGATGGAATATGCTGTTTTGGAGCTATAGGAAGATCGAATTTGGGTGTATGCGTAGGATGGGTGTCGCGGTTTTTGAAATCCACTTTGGATCCTGCATCGGCAGAGGCAAAAGCGGCTTTATTGGCTGTCGAAATGGCTTGTCAAAATAATTGGGCGGCGATCATTTTAGAAGGTGACTCACAAGAGATTATTGCAACCATCCAGGGAAGATCAAGCTCACGAGCCGAATATGGAAATATCATTGAGGATATTAAACAAATGAGTGAGACTTTTGCCGCTTTTACAGTCCAACATATATTTCGAGAAGGTAATCGGGTAGCTCACGAAGTAGCGTCACTATCTAAGAAAGGTCCATGTAATTTAGATGCTCTTCCCGTCAAGATTCAGTCAATCCTCTGCTCGGAAATGAGCTAATGAAATATTTTTTTATCCTCAAAAAAAAAAAAAAAAAAAACGATAAATAAAATACTAAAAATATATTAAAATAAGTAGAATTTTATCTTCCCATACGCAAGAATAGCTCACCCAAAAGCCCCTTAATTGTGTAAATAATCATTTTTGTTATTAGCCTGAAACTCTAAGTTAATTACCCGCTTCCGCGTGAATTATAATTCTAATTATCAGAAATCTCTATTCCTTCTCACGACTATTATAATGAAAACAATAAACACAAGTTGTAATCAAGACTACCAAAGGTAAATATATGTATTCATAGTATATCCACATATCAATAACACACTAATTCGAAATCGACTTGAATATTCTTCTATCAAAATATATCTTTCAATTCAATTTCAACAATCACAAATTAACCGTTTACGATCATTCAAACCAATCAAGTAGAAGACATAATTAGGAAATCAAAATTTCATAATATAAAAAATAGTTTACAACTCCGTAGAGTTCCGGCAAAATCCTAGATAAAAAACTTTAGCTACATGGGTTTTCTACGAAAACATAAAAACTCATAATTATATGATCTGAAAGAGAATAATAAGATAAAACTCTCTTCAAGATTTTTCAATCCATTTTCATTCCTCGAGCCTCTTCTCTTTTTTTCAGTGCGAAAAATTTGTATAATAATGTATCGAAAGTTCTTTGCTCAAGACCTGGTAAGGAAGATACACATTCCTTGTATACTTGATAACCCTTATATTTTTTTTGTTGCACTCGGACCGCGATACCTATAGGCCTCTATTGGTTCGAATGATAGGATATATTAGGAAAGAAGGATTATATAAAAAATAAATGTTCATTATTATATAATATTGAAATATTGGGTATTGGTTTGCAGTATTTAATATGGTGGATAAGAATTTTTCCAGAGTTGGTTTGCGTGATTAGGATAAATTAAGTAGTCAATTACAAAAAACAACCCTCTATAAATATCAATATTAAACTCACATGAAGATGCAAATCGGCAGATCCCCAATTTCACAAAATCGGAACATCGGGGGAGAGAAACCAATCTCCTTCGGCACTCTCATAGCTACCCAATTGCATATTAATTCTTTCTTTTTTTTCAGACTCGCAAATGAGTAGTAGTGGCTCGAACAAATTGGGAGGTGGATTTTGTAATGAATATCGCGGGGCTCATACAGGATTGGAAATTACCCAAGGTTTTGTGACTGCGGGTTGAAGGTGTTCGTCCAAACATCGTGGACAGAAGGTAATCCGGGTCGCCGTTTTATTACATGCCCATCCCGAAATGTAAGGATGACAGTTAATTTTCTTTTTCTTGAAAGTTTCGTCAAATTTGCAGCAGATTTATTAAAATTGATAGTTGGTGATTTATATGTTTAACAGAGAAGTAAATGAAAGTTTTTTTATTGGTATGATCCGTCAATATGCGATCGAGGGAAACAAATCATTCTCGGCCTGTTGAAGAAGATAAACAAATCTATTGAGGGCTTTTTTGGTTTTTCAAGTATAAATTGCTGGACAAATTACATATCCCAGCCCCTTAGGTGGGATCCCCAATCACGTGTTTTGGTGATTGGGCACCGGGCCAGTAATCTATCCCGGATTTCACTCCGGTGAACCAATCGATTGATTAGGGGTGATTGTATTGTTTATCATCCCTAATCATTCAAACCAATAGAGGCCATAGTGGATATTGTAATCCCACATGACAAAGGGAACATCTTTGCCTGTGAATATGGACCGGCATATCCACAGTGGATACCGTGGTCCTGAAGCACTAGGGGCCATTCGTTTGGCTATTCTCATACCGCTATATCCATTATGAGTATCACTGTCCAGGATGGCTAAGGGAACTTTTTGTATATCTTTGTGATTTTTTTCTAGTTAATTTGCTACTTTATCACCTTTAAACATTGCCGATGTTGAGATTTTGGAGGCCCTCAGCATATTTAAAAAAACGGTCCTCTGTCACAAACTATTTTATTTTCGATAAACTGAAATATGGGCTTTACACTATTTACAAATTTACTTGGTTGATTTACAAATGAAATTATACTTCTATATATAGAATTTCACCTCTCAAATTGATCATATGATTGATTTAATCCTAAGGTTGAGAGCATTTATATTCTAGATAATCTAGAAAGTAAGTATCATTGATACTTTATCGGGAGATCTTGAAAAATCGTACAACATGATGACAAGTTCTTACCTACAAGTGCATTACTTACCGCTTTCTCTTATTCTACTGAGAATATCTTTTGCTCAATACCGTAAAACTGTGATCTAAAATAGGCAAACCATGACTTCACATTTTTTTATTATTTAAACATATTACTTGTGACATTTTTTTTTAAATGACATATTAAATCTATTAAACTAACATGCTACTTCAAAACACGTTTGTTGGACTTTGTCAAAAATTTCGATGGAGTGTATATGACACGCTTATACGAATCTCATAAAACTTGTTACGAGACCCAATAAAGGTCATATTGACAACATTTTTATACGTGCTAAAAAGACTCTTTTTCACAAAGAAAATGACTCTTACCTAAACTATAAAAAAGAAAAATAATACTTAAGTTAATTCTAAGTGGGTTTTACTTGCTCTTGGTCTAGATTCGAGGACGAATCCTTTTAAAGACGAGGAATATGATACGATCCTGACGATTTCAAAGATGAAAAATTGGAAGAAGATAAAACGAGTGTCTAATGGCGACCTTTATGTTTAAACTGACAAAATTCATTTGAAGGGAGTTGCTTGAAGAGTCCATGGTGTGGAATTGGAAGAAAAGAAAGAGAAAAATTCGTTGGATAAACTACATTCCATGTATCCCGATCTCGCATGCGATAAAAGGACTCCAAAATACTACAAAATAATAAATCCTAATTAAAAATGTTCATAAGTAAAATATAACTCCAAAACATCGTATAATATTCTTTTCATTTTTTTATAATGAAAGAACCCGCAATCAACCATAAATGTGCACTGTGTAAACCTATACTCACGTATAATAGCTTGCAAACCATACAAGAGACGTAAACCACATTAAACTAACCATGTGTGACAATTTCTATCTATCAACCGTTGATGATTCAAACCTGAGTCGATTGACACAGGCTCACTCGCTCCAAGCGCCAGACCATCCGTTGCGGGATATATTGTTTTCAATATTATTATGAGGAAAAGAAGGTGAACCTTTCTACAATACTAAAACATAATAAATTAAAAACTTTCATAATTAAAATATCTAAGTTCTATTGCAACTATGGCATAATTACAAGGGATTCCAGATGAATTTAATATTTGACATTCTTCACAATTGTACCCCTTGAAAAAGTTAATGTTGTGGCAATTCTTTTCCTGAATTGAAACTCATTTTTTCCAACATATGTCAAATAACACTCTCTAGACTATTCCCTCGCAATATTTAGCTTTGCAACAACATTCTTCACAAAATCGTTGTTACACCTCCTTTCATTTTGACCATTTGTGTACTTATAGACATCAATTTTGACCTAAGTTGATCTAGTAAAATGACAGAGGCCTAAAATCATCTATCATGTTATTGAAGGACTCATATATGTTATTTGTTACATGCTCATTCTTCAAACCTCTATCAAAAGCACGCCTATACGATAAAACTGTTGCATTAGATAGAATCCAATCATCCACCTATACGCAGAAGTAGACACGGTCACGGGTCGGGCCAGGTCGGGTTTGGGTCCGGGTTGGATTTTTAGGAGACCCAAAACCGACACGTGGGGAAGCGGGTCCGGGTCCGGGGCAGGTCCATCCGGGTCAAAATCGGTTTTCTTTTCAGGAATTACAAGACAGAAAAAAAAATTGAAACTTGAAAAACTTGAGTAGAAATTTAAATTCAAAATTACAAAAAAAAAAAAAAAATTGAATTCAAACATTAAACAATTTTAGAAAAATTGAAATAATTAATACCTTGAGAAATAAACTAAACAAAATGAATGTTATGAAAATGAATTGGTGAAGATTGGATTGGAGGTATTCATAAGTGAAAGTAATAACTGAGAGTTCAAAATTTTAAACTTCAAAAAAAATTCAAAATTAAATATTTCTTTTAAATTACACGGGTTGAACCGTAATTCTTTATATTTTTCAAAATTAAATATATATATAATGCCAAAATGGATTTTTTATTACTAATACGAAAAATAATATTGTTTAAAATAATAAATGAAAGACCACAACCACAAATTGACTTATTGATCACCTACTCTAGCAATTGAAAGCTTCTAAAACCGCTGAGTATGACTACTTTGGATCTCCTCCAGTGCTAACATCTTAGCTCTATACATATGCATATAATGTAGAGTAACACCAATTTTAAGCCCTTGTACTTTATATCAAGATCGTTTTTTAATGCATCAATTAGTTTTGAAGTTGTTGTTGAGGATCGCGCATGTATACGCAGCGGAATTTAAAATTTTTAGATCGAACTAGTTTCGATTACATGCAAAACTAATCACATAGTCAACGTACCTTAACGCTTCCGCCATACATATGGTAATTATCGATTTAATTGAAAAACACGTAAAACCGAAAATTACGAAACATGCTTGTTCATCATTCAATAAAATCAAAACACGTAATCACATATTACTCATGCTCGTAAATTAAAAACATACAAACATGTTCGAATCGAATTACGAAAGTTCCGATTTAATTACCTCTTGTAGCGTGAGATTTCGACGAATCGAAACCTAGAACCAATCACGTACAAGCTGCAAATTACCAATCCTCGGGGCTGCAATTCACGGCTGGAATGAGCTGATCCAGCAAGCAACGAACGGCGGTGAATGGCAGCAGCAGCGGCGGCGCGTGAGCGGCGTAGCGGCGCGTGCGGCGGTGCTGCGGCGGTGCGTGGATTCGTCGGGGCAGCAACTCCTCTCCAATTAGGTTTCACCTCGAATAAACGGATCTCCCCCTACTGTAGCACTAGATACAAAGGGGTTAGATAACAAAGGGAATACGATAGAGAAAGGAGAGGAAAAACCGGCGGATTCCGGCGGTGATCGGCGCTGGAGCGGCGAGGCAGCAGCGGCCGAGAGGCTGGACGGCTAGGGCTGGACGGCTAGGGTTTTTGTGTGTAAAAATCTGATCTCAAACTCTTGTTTGAGGTCTATTTATACTTAGGGTTTTCAACCCTAGCGGGCTTAAGTCATTGGGCTTGACCCACTGATGCATTAAGCCCATTCCCTCGTCGGCCTCGTTTCTAATAAACAATCGTCCACAAAATTATAACAAAATTATATTTGTGACGAGCTCAAAGTCCTCGTCGATACGAGTGCCTCTTCGAAATTTCTAATTTCCAAAATTGGAAACTTCCACTTCAGTGGACCTGCTAAATTGGGAAACTTCTCAATTTAGAAAGTTCACTAATTTCCGCATATCTCTTTCTCTACGTTTATTCCGACTCGTAATCCACAATCACGAATCTTGGACTCAATCATATTGACCTCCAACTTTGCAAAGATTAACATATTAATCTATGCTCATTGTTATCAAGGATCCATGTTACACGAGAAGTGTGACCCTCAATGGTTCAGGTGTATGCTAGTCGTGGGCTCACAACTCTTTGTGATTCGAACAACACATTGTTCTTATACGAACTCCTCCCAAGAGTCCTGATTAGAGTAAAACTCATTTTACCTAATCCCCGATCAAATCGGTGCCCAACGAATCAAGATTGGCGTCTAGCAACTACGCATCATGATTCCCTAGATACAAGTGAAGTGCCTGCAAGAACCTTATGATATAGTTAGCGTACAGTACGATCCTTTCGCAGCACATGTCCCGATTGAACTAGAGGCATTGGTTCACCGAGACCTCTTATAAAGTTCAATAATCGTGCGAACGTTCTAGGTATTATAAATCCGTTCGTGTGCGACTTAGGGAAACACATTTCCCTAATCACCCCACTATCAACTCTGGCCAGAGATTCCATGGATTATAAACCGTTAGAACACACAGGACATCCATGACTACTCAAGCGCTCGAATCCCCTACTACAATACACAGACTTCACACTAGATTTCGGATTGCACGAACGTTGGCCCTTGGTGTGGTCCGCGGTGGGACTCAGGGATAGGTCACGATACAATCGGTCCTCTAGTGAAGTCACGGTGATGTCTGGGTCTTAAGGTCTAATGGTGTACAACTATATCTTAGAAACCTATTACTCGATGAATGAGAACCACTTATAGATTTCTAGGGCGAGGGAGTTCAGTGAACTCATCCAGTATGAGCACCCACTCAAGTATGCCGATGTCACAACACGGAGGACTGATGAGACGCAGTACACATACACTAAGTGCTAGTCTCAAAAGGGAAAGGCCGGTATCCTCATTATTGGCGTAACCCATCGACTAGGAACAAGGTTTAACAGTTACATTACATTGCTGAGTTATCTCACGATTCTACTAGATCAACTCACAGTAATAGAGTAACTCGTTAGGACTATATCTATGCTGCTTGCATGGGATAACAGATATAGAATGCCAAATGAAATATTTTATTATTACGAACGAAAAACGATTGTTTTATTACAAGATAAAAGGAAAGACCACAGCCACAAGTTGGCTTGTTGGTCACCTACTCCAACAATCTCCCACTTGACCTAAAGCCAACTACTCATAAATCTAAGTCCCACCGACTCTCGATGTTTCTCGTGGACTGATCCTGACAATGGCTTGGTGAAGGGATCTGCAATATTGTCCTCCGAGGTGACTCTGTCTAGCTTGACTTCACCTCTCTCTATGATCTCTCGGATCACATGGTATTTTCTCAACACGTGCTTCGACTTCTGATGAGCTCTTGGTTCCTTAGCTTGCGCTACGGCTCCGTTGTTATCGCAGTACAGCCGTACTGGATCGCTAGCGTTCGGAAATACACCCAACTCTTGGATGAATTTCCTAATCCATGACCCTTCCTTTGAAGCATCTGATGCTGCAATATATTCAGCCTCGGTGGTGGAATCAGCCGTCGTGCCTTGTTTGGAACTCTTCCAACACACGGCACCCCCGTTGACTTTGAATATATACCCCGAGTTTGACTTCGAGTCATCCACGTCCGATTGAAAACTAGAATCCGTGAAGCCTTCTAATTTCAACTCGGTATCCCCATAGACCAAAAACAAATCTCGAGTTCTTCGCAAGTACTTGAGAATGTCCTTCACAGCCTTCCAATGGGCTGGGCCGGGGTCGGACTGATATCTGCTTGTGACGCTCACAACATACGCAATATCAGGTCGTGTACACAGCATGCCATACATTATGCTTCCTATAGCGGATGCATAAGGTGTCCTTTTCATCTCCTCGATTTCCATTTGCGTTTGAGGACGCATGGATTTCGAGAGACGAACCCCATGGGACATTGGCAAGAATCCCTTCTTGGATTCTTCCATGCTAAACCGTTTAAGAACGGTGTCTATGTACATGGATTGGGACAAGCCAAGCAATCTCCTCGATCTATCTCTATAGATCCGTATTCCTAATACGTAGGATGCTTCTCCCAAATCCTTCATCGAGAAACGTGTGGATAACCATACTTTAGTCGACTGCAACATCCCTACATCATTCCCATTGAGTAGTATGTCAACAACATAAAGTACAAGGAAAGTCACTGCACTCCCACTAACCTTCTTGTAGACAAAAGGTTCCTCCGGGTTTTTCACAAATTCAAACTCTTTGATAGTTGTGTCGAACCTTTTGTTCCAACTACGGGATGCTTGTTTCAATCCATAAATGGATCGCTGGAGCTTGCAAACCTTTTGCTCATCTCCAGAAGATATGAAGCCTTCCGGCTGCGCCATGTAAATTTCTTCCTCAATGTCCCGATTAAGGAAAGCGGTCTTCACATCCATTTGCCATATCTCGTAGTCATACCACGCAGAGATGGCCAGCAAAATCCTAATGGACTTAAGCATAGCAACTGGAGAGAAGGTTTCCTCATAGTCAACTCCTTGCTTTTGAGTACAACCCTTCGCTACCAATCTAGCCTTGTAGGTCGATACCTTTCCATCTACTCCAATTTTCTTCTTATAGATCCACTTGCAGCCTATGGGAACAATTCCCTCGGGTGGATCTACCAAGGTCCATACCTTGTTGGAGTACATAGAGTCCATTTCGGATTTCATGGCATTAAGCCAATGTCCCTTGTCTGTATCCGATACAGCTTCGTTGAAAGTTCTAGGATCACATCCTTGGTCAACTTCATCAACGAGGAATAACCTATCGGGCGCTCTCCGAACTCTTTCGGATCTACGCATCGATGGTTCAGGAGGTATATTAGTGGTTTGTTGAATTGGTTCATTATCTGATTGTTGTGCTTGAACTTCAGATTGTGGTTCTCGAACTTCTTCGAGATCAACTACACTGCCCTTTCTATCCGATATAAATTCCTTCTCAAGGAACACGACATTTCTCGAGACGAACACCTTTGCCTAGGAAACATAGTAGAATTCGTATCCCATGGAATCATCGGGATACCCCACAAAATAGCATAGGTCGGATTTTCTATCCAACTTATCTCCCACTAGCCGCTTCACGTAAGCGGGACAACCCCATATCCTAATATGTTTAAACGTGGGTTTCTTGGAGTGCCAAAGTTCATAAGGTGTGGAGTTAACTGCTTTGGTATTTCACTTGGATTTAGTTCATATAAGTTGTTTATAAGTTGTCCCTTACAAATCACATTTTGATCCTTTTGTATAATGCAAATCGAATTTCCAAAAACAAAAAGTAAACCTTCATTATCCAAAACATGAATAGAAATAAGGTTTCGAATAAGTGACGGAACAAATAAACAATTGTTCAAAACAATGGAAAAACTAGAATCCAAAACAGAAAGATAAATCGTCCCAATGGCTTCAGCAGCAACTCTTGCTCCGTTGCCCATTCTTAGGTAGGTCTCACCCACATTAAGCCTCCTACTTCTTGTCATGAGCTGCAAATCATTACAAAGATGTGAGCCACAACCAGTATCCAATACCCAAGCAGAAGATTTAACGGACAAATTAACTTCAACCAAATACGTACCCTTTTCAGAACGTTTCTGATCGAGGTAAGCCTTGCAGTCGCGTCGCCAATGGCCCTTCTTTCCACAATGATGGCAAGCATCATCAACTTGCTTGGTGACCTTGTCATTCTTCACTCCGCTCGACTCGCCCTTCTCAAGTTTCTTGCTCGGGCCGAAATTTCTTTCTTTCCTTTTCTTCTGGAAAGAACCTTTCTTCACAGGAGGAGCAACTAGGAGAACATATTTCTCCTTCTTGATCGTGGACTCATAGATGACCAACATGTTCAACAACTCATCCAATGGTGGATCGAGCTTGTTCATGTTGAAGTTCACTATGAACGATTCATAAGAACTAGGAAGGGACAGTAGGATCAAATCCACCGAGAGCTCGGCCGGGAGGGTGACATCAAGGCTCACCAGCTTCTCAAGGAGAGTGATCATCTTGAGACCGTGCTCGTGGACCGAAGCCCCTTCACGCAGCCTCATGGTGATCAACTCCTTGGTAGCTGAGTACCTCGATGCCCTAGTATTCTCACTGTACATGGTTTCAAGATGATGCTTGATATCATAAGCATGCACGTGAGACTCATACTTCCTCGCGAGCTCTGGCACCATGGATGCTAGCATGTAGCACCTCGCATGGAGGTCGTCCTTCTTCCATGCCTCGAAAGTGGCAGTCTCGTCAGCAGTAGCAGTCGCATGAAGAGCAGCGGGGGGACGTTCATTGAGCACATAGAGACGCTCCTCGACTTGGAGCACAAGTTTCAGATTGCGAAGCCAATCCAAATAGTTTGGACCGGTGAGTTTGTTTTGGTCGAGGATTGAGGAAAGGGGATGTTTGGACATTGTTGCTGAGAAAATTTTAAGAAGACAATAATTAGAGTTTAGTTCGTAATAATCGTTACAATTAAAATTTTGGACTTTTATGTTTTAATTGTTCTCCCACTAATTTTATCGAATTCCACCACCCTCTAGCAGACAATCGAGAAAACTTATTTTTCTTTAATGGGCTTTAGGTCCAATAGCGCTAATGTAACCCGTAGTTAATCTATCCCGATTACATAAGCCTAAAGGTAGAGTACTATCAATCACATCTCTATGTGACCCTAAAGATCGATTTACCTCATACTTGATAATGACCTAAGTTAATCTAGCGAATATCAAAATCTTCGTGTGTCAAGTCTAGCCTACCAATATGAGATGTCATGGATCCAACTATATCAAACTAATGCAATCCCTAGTTAATCTAGCCGACCACATTAATCTAACATAATTTTATCTATGACCGTATCTCCATCTAATGTCAATTAAATTACAGCTTATCCCACAATAGCACTCCCCGCTAACACGGCTTACTGCACTATTATGAGAGGCTACACATAATTTAATCGTTGGTAGAAGGAAAGAAAAATTCAACAATTTGGTTTTTCTTTATAGCTTGATAATTATTCTTGATTAAGAATGAGGGATTTTATTTATTAAAACTTATTAGCTCATCGGAAGTTTTAGGTTATGATCGTTTGTGATTCCTACAACTATGTTCTCTAGGTATGTGGAAACGCATATTGATCCTAAGAGAGACATACGATCATCATCGTACTTAATCACAATTATTCATCTCATGAATTAATTAATAAATACGATTAATTGCAAATATAATTAACGGACTTCCTTCATTCATAAATCATTCAAATAAGAATGAAGTCCATTAATTATTTACCATCTAATTTGTGTTCCATTAATTAAACTAATTTAACGATTAAATTAAATAATTAATCCAACACTATTCTTTGAATTCAAATTAAATTAATGGATCAATTATCTAATTGGGTTTAATTGATAAATAATTTCAAAAATTAAAAATCAATTAATTTTAATATTAATCTCAGAAAATTAAATAATTTTTTTTTTTTGTTGTGCTGACAGGACCGGTCAGACCGGTCCGACCGGACCGGTTCGGTCAGCTGAAAAACAGCAGAAAAATGAGTTTTTAAAATTTTATATTTTCTGAAATATTCAAAATATTTAATTAATATTAAACCACCCAATTTGATAACACCAAAAATTCAACAATTCAACAAATCGAAGCATGCTTTCGAAAACGATAAACATGTTGACAAATAAACGATTAACCCGTGGCTCTGATACCACTGTTGGGGATCGCGCATGTATACGCAACGGAATTTAAAATTTTTAGATCGAACTAGATTCGATTACATGCAAAACTAATCACATAGTCAACGTACCTTAACGCTTCCGCCATACATATGGTAATTATCGATTCAATTGAAAAACACGTAAAACCGAAAATTACGAAACATGCTTGTTCATCATTCAATAAAATCAAAACACGTAATCACATATTACTCATGCTCGTAAATTAAAAACATACAAACATGTTCGAATCGAATTACGAAAGTTCTGATTTAATTACCTCTTGTAGCGTGAGATTTCGACGAATCGAAACCTAGAACCAATCACGTACAAGCTGCAAATTACCAATCCTCGGGGCTGCAATTCACGGCTGGAATGAGCTGATCCAGCAAGCGACCAACGGCGGTGAATGGCAGCAGCAGCGGGGGCGCGTGGCAGCAGCAACGGCGGCGCGTGAGCGGCGTAGCGGCGCGTGCGGCGGTGCGTGGATTCGTCGGGGCAGCAGCTCCTCTCCAATTAGGTTTCACCTCGAATAAACGGATCTCCCCCTACTGTAGCACTAGATACAAAGGGGTTAGATAACAAAGGGAATACGATAAAGAAAGGAGAGGAAAAACGGGCGGATTCCGGCGGTGATCGGCGCCGGAGCGGCGGGGCAGCAGCGGCCGAGAGGCTGGACGGCTAGGGTTTTTGTGTGTAAAAATCTGATCTCAAACTCTTGTTTGAGGTCTATTTATACTTAGGGTTTTCAACCCTAGCGGGCTTAAGTCATTGGGCTTGACCCACTGATGCATTAAGCTCATTCCCTCGTCGGCCTCGTTTCTAATAAACGATCGTCCACAAAATTATAACAAAATTATATTTGTGACGAGCTCAAAGTCCTCGTCGATACGAGTGCCTCTTCGAAATTTCCAATTTCCAAAATTGGAAACTTCCACTTCAGTGGACCTGCTAAATTGGGAAACTTCTCAATTTAGAAAGTTCACTAATTTCCGCATATCTTTTTCTCTACGTTTATTCCGACTCGTAATCCACAATCACGAATCTTGGACTCAATCATATTGACCTCCAACTTTGCAAAGATTAACATATTAATCTATGCTCATTGTTATCAAGGATCCATGTTACACGAGAAGTGTGACCCTCAATGGTTCAGGTGTATGCTAGTCGTGGGCTCACAACTCTTTGTGATTCGAACAACACATTGTTCTTATACGAACTCCTCCCAAGAGTCCTGATTAGAGTAAAACTCATTTTACCTAATCCCCGATCAAATCGGTGCCCAACGAATCAAGATTGGCGTCTAGCAACTACGCATCATGATTCCCTAGATACAAGTGAAGTGCCTGCAAGAACCTTATGATATAGTTAGCGTACAGTACGATCCTTTCGCAGCACATGTCCCGATTGAACTAGAGGCATTGGTTCACCGAGACCTCTTATAAAGTTCAATAACCGTGCGAACGTTCTAGGTATTATAAATCCGTTCGTGTGCGACTTAGGGAAACACATTTCCCTAATCACCCCACTATCAACTCTGGCCAGAGATTCCATGGATTATAAACCGTCAGAACACACAGGACATCCATGACTACTCAAGCGCTCGAATCCCCTACTACAATACACAGACTTCACACTAGATTTCGGATTGCACGAACGTTGGCCCTTGGTGTGGTCCGCGGTGGGACTCAGGGACAGGTCACGATACAATCGGTTCTCTAGTGAAGTCACGGTGATGTCTGGGTCTTAAGGACTAATGGCGTACAACTATATCTTAGAAACCTATTACTCGATGAATGAGAACCACTTATAGATTTCTAGGGCGAGGGAGTTCAGTGAACTCATCCAGTATGAGCACCCACTCAAGTATGCCGATGTCACAACACCGAGGACTGATGAGACGCAGTACACATACACTAAGTGCTAGTCTCAAAAGGGAAAAGTCGGTATCCTCATTATTGGCGTAACCCATCGACTAGGAACAAGGTTTAACAGTTACATTACATTGTTGAGTTATCTCACGATTCTACTAGATCAACTCACAGTAATAGAGTAACTCGTTAGGACTATATCTATGCTGCTTGCATGGGATAACAGATATAGAATGCCAAATGAAATATTTTATTATTACGAACGAAAAACGATTTTTTTATTACAAGATAAAAGGAAAGACCACAGCCACAAGTTGGCTTGTTGGTCACCTACTCCAACAGTTGTAGCCTCTTTTAATTTCAAACTGCATTTTTAACACAACTGTACTTGAACTTGTAAGTTTTCATCATAAACTGGATTCGTCAGGTAAGATGGAGGCATGAATTCTCCACTTACATTTTTTATCTCCACAATGAGTTGTAAACCTATGTTCCTCATTCGTATCCCCTATACATTTAAACTCAACTTGAATAATATAGTCATTCAACACTGCCCTAAATGTAGTTATATCCTCAAACACATCATTCTATTTGAACTCAAACTTCTCTTCAGATTTTGCAGTGAAAACTTTAGATCATGAGTCCATGTTCCGTGCAGTTGACTATTATCAAAATCTTCATCTGACCGGTTAAGAGGCTCACAATGATCATCCAATTCAAACCCACTCAACTTAACATCAGTTATTTCTCCATCGGTGAGGAACACTTCACTTTTATTATCCTCTTCATCAGTATTAGAAAAAACAAGAAGATTGTTAGCTCACCTCAGAGGTTTATATTGCTCATTTAAGGAGGAGCGATGGTGCGCTGGACCCTTTTTCCCTTATTACTGATTTTCGTCACATTGGATTTATTAGTAAAAGTTTTAATGAGGCAACTTATGCACATAACTTGGATTCGAGTTATGCACTTTTTTTTCTTTTTTGATTGGTTTTGTCCCATTAAATTTTCCGGCTCAAGATTTTTAACATGTCATATATCCGACTCATCAAATTTACAGCCGATACAACCGTCACTATGGGTGTGCTTGATTGTGCTTAGTGGACCTCTCAATGATCCAATTGATGATGTGGTAAGCAATGTAGTCGTTAAGGGAATTTGTTTGCAACTTCAGAATGAGTCCACATACCTCTTAACGATTCCGCAAAAAATTGGACGCTTATTCGGTTAGAGCCATATCTCAATAAACACTACACCAAAATGGGTATTTTCTAACAGCAATAGTTTACTATTTCTAACGGATATGTACCGTTAGAAATTTCTAACGTTTAATATCCGTTAGAAAAATAAGTTATGCGTTAGTATTAATAACAAATTATTTTTATTATTTTTTAACGGAGTATAAAATATTACTACACTTATGGTCCGTTAGTAATAAGTAAATTGAAAAAAAAACATTCTTTATATTAAATTAATAAAGAAGGCAACATTTTAATTAAAATCTCTCCCCTCTCTCATACGACTGCACGCGTACACTTGACGAGAAATACAAGAGAAGGAGATAGAATCTTGGACTCTGGCAAGACGGGTAACAGTCGCCGCCTCCACCTCTGCCTCCGCCCACGCTCCCGGCCCCACCGCTGCCACGACAACCACGACCACCACTACCGTACAAGCAACGCCTTGTGAACGATGTATGGACGACGACAACAACAATAATGTTTTAGGTTTTCCACTTCCCTTTCCATCATCGTCAATTGAACACCATCCTTCTAGAATTTACATCGACAGGTGACTAGGGCCACAACGAAAACATCAATTGATACAATTTCAGGTAATTACTATTTTTTAATTATGTTTTCTAACATTCAAATTGAGGTTCCCGATTTTCCTTATGAAATTATTTGTGAATGTAAACACAATGTGTTTGCCCTAATATTTTCTTTTTGAATTTTCATTTTTGTCTCTCTCTCTCTTGTCATATTTCAATATTAGTATTTTTTGTTGTTCTATTGATGCATTTTTTTCGACAACAGGGGATGGCAAAAATTGGGTATTTGAATGTACTTGCGTAGATGTCTTAAGAGGTGTTATCCGCACAAAATATTAAGCTAACAACAAAAACAAGATGTGAAAACTAAAATTTAGGGGATTCGAGATTAAACCCTTAACATACAATTGAATAATAGGAGAAAAAAAAACGAGAAATAGATGGAGAGAAAGAAGATTATAGTACCTGTGCGCGGTGATGGCCGGTGGTCTTGCCGGAGACAGTGGCGGATCGAGACGGAAGAGAAACCAGGAGAATTTTCCCATAGGAAGAACAAAGAGAGGAACGATTACGGTGGTTGTTAACTTTTCGCCCACAGCCGCTGGTGGAGAAGGAAGAGAAACGAGGGCAGGGCAGTTCTTTGATCAATCTCGATAAATATTATAAATTAATAGTCTTCCGGTATATGTTTGTGTAATTGTGTTATTATATATATACTTAATATATTCACAATATATATATATATATATATATATATATATATATATATATATATATATATATATATATATATATATATATATAATACTAATACTAATACTAATAGTGACACTAATATTGATATTGGTACTAATAGTGGTACTAATGCTAAGACTAATACTAATGCTAATACTAAAACAAATACTAATATTAATACTGATACTAATACTAATATTGATACTTATATAAATATTAATACTAATACTGATACTAATACTAATACTAATACTTATACTCGTACCAATGCTGATACTAATACTAATACTGATACTTATATAAATATTAATGCTAATACTGATACTAATACTAATACTCATACTCGTACCAATACTAATACTAATACTAATAATAAAACTAATATTAATACTAATATTCATATTGATAATAATACTAATACTAAGAATAAGACTAATATTGATATTAATACTAATAGTAATATTGATATATACTTACAAAGATAATTATAGTGATATTGTTACTAATACTAATACTAATGTTAATACTAATAGTGATACTAATACAAATATTGGTACTAATACTTGTACTAATATTAATACTAATACTAATACTAATACTAATACTAAATAATAATACTGATACTAATACTAAACACTAATACTGATACTAATAAAAATATTAATTCTAATACTCATACTAATAATAATACTGATACTAATACTAATACTCATACTCGTACCTATACTAATACTAATACTCATACTCATACCAATACTAATATTAATACTAATAATAAAACTAATATTAATACTAATATTCATATTAATACTAATACTAATAATAATAATAGTGATACTTACATTGATAATTATAGTTATATAGATACTAATACTAATACTAATACTAATACTAATAGTAATACCAATACTAATACTAATACTAATACTAATACTAATACTCATACTAATACTCATACTGATATTAATACTAATACTAATACTAATAATAATATTGATACTTACATTGATAATTATAGTTATATTGATACTAATACTAATACTATTACTGATATTAATACTAATACTAATTTACTAATATTGATACTAATAGTAATACTGATACTAATACTAATATTAATTCTCATACTAATACTCATACTCATACTCATACCATTACTAATACTAATACTAATAATACCAATACTAATATTAATATTCATGTTGATACTAATAATAATACTAATATTGATACTAATACTGATAATAATAAAAATGATACTTACATTGATAATGATAGTTATATTGATGCTAATACTAATACTAATACTAATACTAATATTAATAATAAGAATAAGATTACTACCGATAATAATACTAACAATAATACTGATACTTATAGTGATACTAATAGTGATATTGATACTAATATTAATACTAATAGTAATACTAATACTAATACCAATAACAATAATAATTCTGATACTGATATTAATACTTATACTCATACTGATACTCATAGTAATATTATACTACTACTAATATTAATACTGATATTGATATTGACACTAATATTGATACTCATAGCAATATTAATATTAATACTAATACTAATACTAATACTAATATTGATATTGATACTCATACTCATACTAATATCGATGCTCATATTGATACTCATAGTAATACTAATACTAATATTGATACGCATATTCATATTGATATTCACAATCATACTCATACTCATACTAATATTGATACTAATATCGATATTGATATTGATACTAATACTGATACTGATAGTGATACTAATATCGATATTGATACTGATATTTAAATGACACTGGTACTGATACTCATACTGATACTGATATTGATACAAATGTTGATACTGATACTGATACTCATACTGATACGGATACAAATACTGAAACTGATATTAATACTGATAATGATGTTGATACTTATACCTATGCTGATACCGATACCGATATTGATGTCGATACCGATACTGATGCCGATACTAATGCTGATACCGATAATGATACCGATACTGATATTGATACTGATATTTAGACTAATATTAATATTAATATTAATACTAATATTAATACTAATAATAAAACTAATATTAACACTAATATTAACACTAATAGTACTATTACTAATACTAATCACTAATCACTAATACTAATACTAATATTAATTGTATTACTAATACTTATATGTTAATATTGTTAATGTTAATGCTAATGTACATATTCTAATGCTAATACTAATTTTAATATTAATGTTAATTTGGAAATGCTTATGCTGATTATAATTGTAATACTAATATTATCCAAATCCTTATCCTATTCATAACTAATCATAATTCTAATGCTAATCATAATTCTAATCCTAAACCTATTTCTAACATTAATTATAATCCTAATAATTTTATTACTAATAATACTAATGCTATGCTAATGTTAATTCTAGTTATAATTCTAACCATAATCATAATCCTAATGCGAATCATAATCATAATACTAATACATGTCACTAATTGTAGTACGAATCAATAATCATAATCTTAATTATAATTCCAATACTAACATTAATCATAATCATAATCCTAATATTAATTATAATACTATATTAATCCGAATCCTAATCCAAGTATTAATACTAATACTAATTCAAAGAATATTAATTATAATCCTAATTCTAATACTAATACTAATCACAATCCTAATTATGATTTTGCATCAATGTTTTTGCACTTATCTACTATTTTGTGTCAAAAAAAATTCTATTCAATCTCGCAACTTTTATATCAAATTACTTATGTGTGATACCCGAAACATCAAAAAACTCATATTAAATATATTAGAAATTAATATTTAATTATATTATCAAACTAACATTAAAATTATTTAAAATAATATAAGGGTATAAGCAAACGTTAAGACGTGAAAATAATGATAATCGTTGTTAATAGGATAAATTACGAAAATCCTCATGAACTTAGTCTAAATTACGGAAATCACCCCCACTTATCGGTAACTACCAAAATCCCCCAGATGTTTGTTTATGTCTTACACAACCCCCTAATGGTGTGATTTTTTACGGAATCTTTTTTATTCCATGTAATATCCCAAAAATTATGGATTCTACCCTTGCAGACATGACATTTCTTTTATCTTGCTTTTTAAATACAAAAATTACCCTTAGGGGAGGCAATAGTAATACTAAAAAGTTGTGAAGATGTTATTTAAGAAGAATAAATACTTCGTGTAAAGTCCCCTCAGGGTAATTTTTGTTTTTAAAAAGTACCATAAACAAATGTCGTGTGCAGGGTAGAATTTGCATTTTTCGGGGAATATTCCACATAATAAAAAAAATCCGTGAAAAATCATACCGCAAGGGAGTCGATATAAGACGAAAACAAAGATCAGGGAAATTTTGGTAATTACGAATATAATATTAAATTAGTAAAAAAGATAAACATATTCTCTGGTCATGTTCATGTAAAATGTATAATATCAAATAATTTATTCTGCAATTATTTTTTTATATAAATCCAAGTTTATGAATTAAAATACAAAATTTCCGTAACACCATCAATCATACAATTATAATAAGTGAAGATTTTAAATTGAATTTAAATAAATTTAAATTAAATTAATTACTATTAAAATTAAATTAAAAAATAAAACTATTTAGAGTTTCCAAGTAAGTTGATATAATTAGAGCATTTTATAAATGGTATGATATAAATACATAATAAAATAATTAAATATCTTTTTAAATTTGGAAAATGGTGACATGTTTTTTGATGATTTATTTTCACCAATCAATTTGCCACATGTGATGAAATTGAATAAATGTCACCAATTGAAAATGACAAATGTCAATCAATTAGGTGTGGAATTCAACTTTTATATATTATATAGATTCTTTATAGAGTAGTGGGGAATTTATTGTAATGAACGACTATATTTATGTAATTTATATTTTATTATTTTCGACCGATTTTATAATTAATTACTATTTCCAGTAATTATGATTTTTTTTTTTCTATTTTTTCTAATGGATATATCCGTTAGGAACTTAGTAAGAAGTGTTACAAACTGAACCGTTACAATGAATTTTCTAACGGACAATAAGTGTTAGCAATAATTATTTTTCTAACGGATAGTTTTATTTTTCCTAACGGATATATCCGTTAGAATTTTTTGGCTCTGAATTTCTAACGCCATATTTTTAACGGTTTTTCGCCATTAGAAAAATTACTTCAAACGGTCTATATCCGTTAGAAAAAGCCTTTTTTGGTGTAGTGAAAATTTCGAATATGTTATCCTTCTTTTATCTTTAAATAAAATTTTAATTTTCTACCCTACTTCATAAAACGATAGTTGTCCTCTCCATCTCCATAAACAATCTGCTCTTGGCGACTTTGAAACTCGTGTCAAAAATCATAAACGAAAATTATTCGCTAAGTTTCATCTTTCTTCTTTCATCAATCCCCCTCTAAGTAAGCCCTTACAGTCTCGTGGTTAGGTAAGATAACGATTGTTATTGGAATTAAAAATATATATCACTATGGGAAATTTTTATCTACTGTACTGATAAGGATTGGGATAAATTTAAGCAAAAGGATTAATAAAAAAATGTTAGGTTAAACAAAAAACTTAATACAACCTTGAAGGATGTCTCAAATTGAAAGAGTGGAACCTTCTACTACTTTTGCAAGGTCTGCGTTAGAATTGCTTTTCTTTTATTATTATTTTTTTTTTCCTTTTTCCTAGTTTCTTCTATCTACAATATATTTATTTTCTGCATTATTTTTCAATAATCATGACCAATAAGAAATATTAGTTGAGTCGTCACGACTTCACAATTTAATTGTTGATTACCCATGTGCGTTTATCATATAGTTTTTTTTCAAATTAAGCTTTGATTGTTTATATGGAATCCATGCATAGAGGCTGGAGCTCAGTATAATAAAGTAATGGTATTAGTTATTGCATAATAAATCTACTAGGATATATTATTAGTAAAGTGCCAAAGTTGCACACTTTATGTGATGAGATACTTGTCAATATTGGTCAACCTACTGTAAATGCATTAGCTAAATTTATGGATTTGTCCACACCTTTCAATGATGCATTTAAATGTTATATATATATATATATATATATATATATATATATATATATATATATATATATATATATATATATATATATATATATATATATATATATATATATGAGTTTATATGGGTATGCAAGTTGAGTATGGTGTGCATATTGACTTCTGAGAAGTAAATTTCTCAAATATTTTATGCAGGACATGTGGTACTGTATGTTGGTTCAATTCTTTCACCAAATTTTTGTTTGTCGGTTGTTTGTAGTAATGGTATGTGATTAGGCGTGTAAACGAGCCGAGCTTGAGCCGAGCTCGCCTCTTTTGGCTGGCTCGAGCTCGCGAGCTCTTCTTTTTTTGGCTCGAGCTCGAGCTCGTGTCAGTTGTGTCGAGCTCGAGCTCGAGCTCGAGCTCGAGCTCGAGCCCATTGTCTTTTTTTTTTTTTTTTTTTTAAATATTTTTTTAATTATTATTTTATTATTAAAAATTATTTTAAAAAATAAAAAATAAAAACTAAATTGTAATTATATATATTTTTAATATTTGTATTTATTTCTATAATATTTTACATTATTATACATTATTTAAATAAAAATAACATATAAAAAATAAAAAAAATAATAAAAAAATAATAATAAATCCGGCTCGCGAGCCGGCTCGCGAGCTCATGAACAACTGAAAACCGGCTCGAGCTCGGCTCATCAGAGAGCTCGAGCTCGCGAGCTCGAGCTCGAGCTCGAAAATCTCGAGTTCGAGTTCGAGCTTTTTACGAGCCGGCTCTTCGAGCTCACGAGTCGGCTCGGCTCGTTTACACCCCTATATGTGATACTGTATGTTAGTTTAAATTTTATTTTTGCGCATAAATATCCATGAGTATAGGGATGGAAGAATCAGAGGAAAATAATAGAGTCAGATGGAACAACACTGAAGTAGATAAATATTTTCTCGAAGCGTGTATCCAAGAAGTTGCTCTAAATGGCAGGGAAGGAGGAAGCCTTAAGCCTGAATCTTGGACCAAGATTATGGATACTCTCAATAATAATTATAATATTATAGTTTCTCAAAGACAAATGAAGAATAGATACGACTACTTAAAACAAAAGTATCAAGCTTGGTTGCCGTTAATAACTATGAAAACAGGCAATATTTACAATCATGCAACCAACACTATCCACATGACAAATGATGAGTGGACAGAGTATATAAAGGTCTAGTGTTTAAGTTCTTCAGTATCTTATCTCAATGATTTTCATTAACTATTTCACTATATTAAGAATTATTATTTCATACATAAATACAGGCTCATCCTAAGGCAAGGAGTTTAGGACTTGCCCCCTTACCGTATCCTGACCTTTGTAGAGCACTATTTTTTATAGAACCACTGCTACAGGGGTTCATTCTTGGGGACCTAGTCCCAAGATCCAAATCCTGGTACTAGCTCAATTTCTTCAACTGTTCGAAATGCGGAACAATATGACATAGAAGATATTTTGTTTGGTGATGAAGATGAAAATTTTGTCCCTGCCACAAACACTAAGAGTAATGATTTCAACCATTAGTCACGAGGAGAAAATCCTAAAAAGAAGAAAAAAAAGATCCGACGTCTAGTGATAATAATTTAGTAGAAGAGATGTCTACTTTGAAATTTATGATAAAAAATAATAGTGGACCGTCAGCTACAAATTGCATAGCTAAATTGGATGAACTTGGATGGGATAAAGAAGACATCTTGTATGTCTCAGCTATTATGATATTTGGTAGTTGTACGAGACATAGACAAACTTGGATGGCGGTTCCTAAAGATAATGTGGGATTCTGAAAATATGGATTAAAAGAATTGGACAAAACATGGGATTTGAATTTTAACTTGCAAGGACTTATGTAGACTAATTTTAAGACTTCAGTAGTATTTACTTTTAATGAATTTGTTTTAATTTCCGTACAATAGTTGTGAACTTTGCGTGTTTTTTGTTTTTAATAATGATAGACTTTGTTCTATATTTGCCTTATGAATTAGATTCTCTTTATGATTTAATTATTTACTTATGAAATGTTTATTCTCAAATATTTAAGTGCATTATTCATTTATGTTAATAGGTTAAATATGAAAATTTATGAGATTATGATATTGATGATGATCTATTGGTACACACAAATTCCACCGGGATATTTAATGTGTATATTAAGAAATATAGATAACAACTCAGCATTGTCAGGTTATGCTTACACGTTAGAGCTATTGTCTAGGTCAGACACACAATGTATGGATTTATGCGCATGTCTCATATTGCGTATATTCGTTTGAGCATGCATTTTAGACAAAGAGGGTGGCTACGTGATAGTAAACATATATTTGTAGAAGGAAAAATGGCAATGTTCTTGCAGATTATTGGGCATAGTAAGCGTCTTCGTGTAGTGAAGCGTATATTTCAACACTCTTCACAAACAGTTTATGCGTGTTTTCACGAAGTATTGAGTGCAATGATGAATATGGCAAGAGAGGTAATAGTACCCACTGTTAACCTCAAATTTAAATGTCTACAAAATAAATTACAAGACAAGAAAAAATAGGAACAAATAAATATATTTTAATCAAAACGAAATGGGTTACAATCTTTGTCGATTCCTCTGATTCTTCTCCTAGATTTAATCCAAGGGCCGAAGCTTGTTCTTGAATTGAGAGCTTGATTCCTTCCTTGATTTGCGGAAGTAGATATGGATATCTAGAAATCGATTTGGGGATTTTTAGGTCTTTGTGGATATGGCGCATTGATGAAGATGTAGAACCTCCGCGGTTGTTGTTCTTCGTCGTGGCAAGAGCTCGAGACTTGAGAGCTTTTGAATGCTTGATGTACGCCTTGCTTGATGCTTGTGTACTTTGATCACCCCCTCCTTGTATATGTTTGAGACCTACTTTTATAGACTCGGTTTTAGGGTTTCTTGACTTGAAATTTGGACCGGAGGGTTTGACCACTTGCCACTTCACGTGGGCTAGATTTTATAAGCCCAAATAGCTAACCCTAATGAATAAGAATTTAGTACTTAATTTGAGTTAACTCACATCGCACATTTGCGGAGCCCAAATTTAGTGTGGACTTCGATATAAAGCCCAAACTCTTCACGGGCTTTGATTTGAGATTCAAATTAATAACCGATTTATTTGGATTATTAATTTGTAATTTAATCTCAAAAATTGATATAAGCCCAAATTTATTATGGACTTTTAATCGAGATCCGAATTAATAACCAATTTATTTAGGCTATTAATTCGTAATTTAATCTCAATTTTGATGTCAACAAATGCCCCCACTTCAAGACTCGACGGAGAACAGGTCGAGTATTGTCGGAAGCGAGACTTGAAGTATTTGAACTTTTCTTTTTTTTTTTTTTTCAATTTTGCATGGCCATACCAAATAAATTTGGGTATGTACGTAAATGCTAATTGACCACTAAATTAATAACTGGGGCCCACCTCAATCATTTCTTTGAAAAAATGGCTAGCAGCACACCCCAAATACACGTGAAGATTGGATGCACTCCTCTTTTTTTTTTTTATTATTATTATTATGGGACCCACAACTCATGGTCTTTCTAAACCACAATCATGAGACGAAACCCAACTTTAGGCAAGCAGCAGCACAAGGAAAGAATCTCTGTGAATTTTCCACTTTGGCAATGAATAATATATTTTCCTCCTTTTATTTTTTTACTGCCGAGTATTATTTAGAAAATTCCTTCTAAACACTTATCCCCTTCCTCAAGTAATAAGATATAATTTCCTAATCTTTTCATCGCAACATGCATATAATGGGCACCTCTGTTATTTCGTCTTCAGATAAAAATATTGTGCCTTGGAAATCCCCTTTTTTTTTTCCACAACCATCGAGACCCCCTCCTTTCTTCTTTCTTTCTATCTTTTTTTTTTATTCGCTGTACGACTGGTAAGTTTTTTTTCTTGATCGAAACGTAAATTCCATCCTTCATAGACGTAAACAATCACTTTGCGCAGCCACGCACATAACGACGCCACTAAACCTCTATCTTTCTGCATATTGCCGGAACGATTTTTTTTTTTTTTTTTTTGGTGGAACCCATGATATTTTTTTTTTTTGATAATCTTTAGGGAAATCGTGGAGATGTATATCGAAGATCGAGACGGTCTTCCCATGCATCGTTATTCGCAATGATAAGGACAACTTCAAAATTAAAGGTACAACCTTGCGCGTTCATGAACCGGCTTCAAACTGCCCATCTTCCCTGTCACGATCTATCGAAAAATCCATGCATCTCTCCAATTGGTCCGAGGAAGCTACTAGGGAAACAATTGACTCTCGTTCCGGCTCTTCTTCTCGCTCACGAGTCTTGCTGCTGAGGTCCTCGCTTCACGACAAAAAAGCTAAACCTGTGGATTTTATACTCCCACATCGTCGTTTCTCATTTAAGGGAAGCTCGTGGAAGATCCCACCGTCCAACTTCGGAGAGGTGTCCTTTCACGTCGGCTTTTGGGAGTGGACGGAAGACGTGCTAGGCCATTATGAGGATACCCTTCGCCAAGCCAAGATATACGCAGCTGTTCATGCCTCGCTATTCACGTACGTCTGCAACAAAAAGGTTCTTCGAGCTTTCCTTGAACTATGGTGCCCTTCGACGAACACGTTGCACACGGCCAATGGAGAATTATCGATCTCCCTATGGGACATACGCGGACTATGCGGGCTGCCCATTCATGGAGACTTCTACGACGAAGTGGTCCCTTCAGCGAAAGAGCTCCTCAATCATGACTCTCGTGGAACTTCCTTACCTCGTAGTTGCAATTACTTATTCATGGCGTACCACAGACTTTCAAAGGATTCCAGTGGCGTACTACTCTCCGATTGGATTGACTTTTGGTTTAAAGGGCCGACCAGATATAGCGAGCCTCCTTTAAGGTTATCAAGAAAGAGGACTTCTAGGCCAAAACTTTCTCGCAATCCTTGTGGAAAGGTCGATGCGTCAAAGTTATCTCGCCCCAAGGAATACGACATACCGTTGGCAACGCTCAAAGTCGAAGAAGATATTAAAGAAGAAACTTACTTGGCCGCGTTCATTGCATGTTGGCTTTGTAGTTTTGCTCTCCCTCACGGATCAATTGATAAGATACGCGCCTCTGTCTTTAAGGTTTCAAGTCGAATGGCTAGAGGAGAATATTTTTCGTTGGCAGTTCCTGTACTAGCAAGCATCTACCGCGGCTTAAGGGGAATATCTACATCAGAGAATTTAGGCGAGTCTCCTATTATCTTTCCCATTCACTATCTCTATGCATGGATAGGGCATACTCTTGAGACTCACTTTCATTCCAAACTCGAGATAATCGGCGCTCATATGGTGAAATATGCGGGAGAGAACATGGCTAAACATTTTGATCTCGATGAGGCACGCGACTTGTTTCACAATATCAATATGTCAAAGCTCCGAGACTTGTGGTATTCCAAGCAAGAAATTTTAGTCACGGACGATGCCAAACTCTCCAGCAAATGCAAAGATATTCTTGTGGCCTTGCGATCCAGCTATTTGACATTCCGTTGTGAAGCAGAACACATCATTGAAGCGTACAGTCCTCATAGATTCAGCCGCCAACATGGTTTTTGCCAAAGCATTCCGGGTGACTTAAAGAAAGAAATATTGACTTGTGAGTTGCACGAACTCATCCGATTTTGGAAATCTTGCACTTTATTGGGAACATCCTCCAAGCTTATTATGCCAAGTGACACATCTTCCTTTCCTTTGGTGACAAAAGAGTATACAGAATGGTGGGCCAAAAGTTGGAAAACTTCTTTAGGAGCAAACACTAAGTTATCACTCAAACTTGGTCGCACTGTTCAAAGAGCTTCAGCGAAAGACCCCAAAGAACCTCATGTTTCTTCATCTATTGGAAAGGGAGACATCGCGCAAGTTGCGGAGAATTCTACTAGGAAACGGCGTATTCCTCTTGATAATGCGGCCTCTGATCCCGCATTCGAAGCTGCTCATGGTGAAGGGAATGAGATCATCTCCACGCTTTTACCTTCGAACGACGAGTCTAGCAACCACTGTCCATCGAAAGAGACATCCAAGGTTTTTGACTTAGCCGTTGCAAATTCTTCCTTTTTTGAGGGCGTGCCTAGTTCTTCATTGCCTTTAGACGGATCAGTAAAATAAATCACCCTATTTTTCTTGATTCATTTTATTATTATTATTATTTTTTTTAATTAATTTTTTTTTTTTTTTTAGCTTCCCGATTTCGAAGAGGGTGTCCGTCCTACTTCTCAGGTCAGTTTGGGGTCGGTAAACGAGGCCAACTTTTTGGGTTTACATGAAACGGGTGCCACCTCGCGTCCTCAAGACAAACGACAAAAGACAACTTCTCTTGCAGTGGAGAGGATTTCTACCGAACAACAACAAAAGACAGTTTTGCCCGTTCCCGCAATCGAGAAGGCATATGGTGAGGTCTCCGAGTTTTCTCCTCAGACCATCAAAAGTGAAGCCGAAAGAGTACTTTTGAATTTTTATTGGCAAAGGATTTCCCAAAAGATCATGAATACTTCATTTCAACAACTTTTCGAGATAAAGCCAGCGATCGAGAAGGTGCTCAAAGACATGCAAGCTTACATGAAAGACATATCACCGTTGGAGAAGCGCTTGAAGTCATATTTTGAAGATGTTTCGCAATACACAAAGGTCAAATCGGATTTCGCGCAGAGAGAGACACAAGAGATGCACGAGAAGTCTCTTTCGTTTGCGCAACGTGATCTTTCCGTGGCTGAACTGCAAGAGAGTGAGCTCATCGAAACGGCGAACAATGTGAAGGTTGAAATTCTTGAAATCACCAAGCAACTAGAAGAGCTGAGGAACAAGAAAGAATCAGCAAGTTCATCCCTTGGTAAAGTCGAAGAAGATTTGGCCAAGATGCAGCAGGTTGTGGCTATGAAAAGAGAGAATATTTCTCGTCTTGAGAATACACCATTCTTATCTAACCATGAGATGGAAGCCTTGGAGAAGATGGAAGCACTACTTGAAGAATCTCGGCGGGAGCTAGAAGCTTTTGATTTGTTCGCTTAAATGCTACCTTTTTTTTTTTTTTTTTTTTTTTTGCTCATGTCGTTTTACTATCTTTCGATGTAAAAGAACATTCCGTCCTTTTTTTATGCAATATAATTTTCTCTTGCTTCTCATAAGGCCTTACTATCGTCTTGGCATCATTTTTTCATCATTATGCAGCAAATAATAACTTTGGATGATTACATCGCGCACACTTTTGGATCCGCCTAATTTTACAAGTTGGCTAACTTAAAAGAAAATTAACCGAACTTGCTTAGAATAAACGCAGTTACAACGAACATTTTTTTTTTTTTTGGTTTGACTGAACTTAGAATATGGGTCTAAGCTGCCTACGTACCCTCCTCAAAGGGATCAAGTCATAACGTAGTTCAAGCGAACAACTTATGATATTTTTTTCTTTTTTTTGTTTTGTTTTGACTGAACTTAGAATATGGGTCTAAGCTGCCTACGTACCCTCCTCAAAGGGATCAAGTCATAACGTAGTTCAAGCGAACATGCAACGTTAATTCACCATGTTCTTTTCCTTGAAGGTAGATGTTTCTTCAAGGGTAGTAACGCTTCAAGAATTTGCCATTTATGGGGCCGATTCGTAATCCATCATTGTCCACCAGCTTGTAAGCACCGCTTGTGTAAGCTTCCTTCACTACATAGGGGCCGTCCCATTTCGACGCGAATTTGTTCCCCATTCGCTGGGTGAGAGTAATTGGCCTTCTTACTGCTAGAACCAAATCTCCAACTTGAAATGATCGAGGGCGGACCTTTTTATTGAATGCTTTAGACATGCGGGCTTGATAGCATTCCAGTTGTTGCTGAGCTTCCAATCTCTTCTCATCTAGTGCCTCCAGCTCCTCAAGTCTAAGACGAGCATTATCCTCGGCGGTTAACCCTTCTTGCACAGCAATACAAAGCGAAGGTATTTGACTTTCAAGTGGAAGGATAGCTTCTACCCCATAAACCAAGGAGTACGGAGTGGCTTGAGTGGCAGTCCGATATGTCGTCCTATACGCCCATAAAGCTTCCCCGACCCTCTCGTGCCAATCTTTCTTTGACTTTGAGACCACTTTCTTCAAAAGGTTGCACAAAGTTTTGTTAAACGCCTCTGCTAGACCATTCGCAGCCGCATTATACATTGAGGAGTTGTGTTGCTTAAACCCAAATTGCACGCATAACTTATCCACCAACTTGTTATAAATTGGTTTTCCATTATCGGTAATGATGTATCGAGGTATTCCGTACCTAAAGATAAGATGGGAACGAATAAACTCGACCACTGTTTCCTTCTTCACTTCCTTCAAAGGAACAGCCTCCGCCCATTTGGAGAAGTAGTCAGTAGCTGCCAATATATAAGCGTGACCTCCCGACGACTTAGGAGAAATAGGTCCCACGACGTCAAGACCCCACGGATCAAATGGCCACGAGGCGACTGTAGGATGTAAGGGCTCCGGAGGTTGGTGTATGAAGTTCGCGTGTAGTTGACAAGCCTCACATCTCCTCGCATAATCCAAGCAATCTTTGACCATCGTAGGCCAATAATAGCCCATTCTTTTAATTTGAAAGTGTAGCTTCGGACCGGACTGATGAGCACCACAAACCCCGGAATGTGCTTCATTCATTGCTTCAGCCGTCTCTTCACCGTACAAACAACGCTGGTAATTGCCTTCAAAAGACCGACGATAAAGCGTATCCTTGTAAAGGATGAAACAAGGCGCCCTTTTTCTTACTCCCATCTTATGACGAACTTCGCTGGGTAATTCTCCATTTCTCAAGTAATTGATCAATGGTATTCTCCAATCTTGATCATCATTGATTGAAATTGATGTAGCGTTAGCATCTTCATGACTAACTTCAATGAATGACGGGACAATCCAACGATTACACACGGGAACATTTGTTGTCTCTCCTTCCGACAAAGCTAAAACGGTTGCTAGATTAGCTAGCGCATCGGCCATCCTATTATCTTTCCTCGGAATGTGATTCAACACGACCTTTTCAAATTTCGCTATCAAGTCCGAAGCGTGTTGGCAGAAAGGAATAAGGTCTTCTTTCCTAACCTCGTATACTTTCAAAAGTTGGTTGATAACCAACTTTGAGTCACCATAAACTTCAATCTCTATAATATCCATTTCTAAAGCCATTTCAAGACCAATGATCAAAGCTTGATACTCGGCCACATTATTGGAGCAGAGCTCGCCCAGTACCACCGAGTATGTCAAAACTTGTTTCTCGGGTGACACAAAAACAACTCCTGCCCCCGATCCATCAGACCGTGCGGCCCCGTCAAAGAACATTTCCCATGCCGGAAGAACTTCGGTAAAGAAAATATCTTCATCAGGAAGGTCATCGGATAACTCCCACTCTGCCGGAATAGGGTGGTCGGCTAGAAAATTAGCTAGTGCCTGCCCTTTAACAGATTTTTGAGGCACATACGTGATCTCGTATTGATTGAACATGATAGACCATTTTGCTAATCTTCCAGATAACACTGGTTTTGACATCACAAATTTGACTGGATCGGCACGTGAAATGAGTCGTATGGAGTACGCTTCAAAGTAATGCCTCAATTTCTTAATCGCATAGAATAGTGCCAAGCAAATTTTCTCCACCGGGGAGTATCTCAATTCATTCTCCGTTAGAGTTCTACTCAAGTAGTACAAGGCACACTCTTTGCCGCTTTCATTTTCTTGAGCCATAAGAGCACCGACGGACCTTTCTTGAGCTGCTATGTATAATATGAGTGGCTTTTCGGGTATAGGAGCCCCTAAGACGGGCGGATTTGATAAGTACTTCTTTATGTTTTCAAAAGCATTTTGACATCCTTCGTCCCATTCGAAAGGTGCATCTTTCTTCATGAGATGATTGAATGGTTGACATCTCCCAGCGAGATTTGATATAAACCTTCTTATGAAAGCGAAATTTCCTTGTAAACTTCTCAACCCTTTCAAATTTCTAGGCGCAGGCATCTTTTGAATGGCATCTATCTTGGATGGGTCAACCTCTATACCACGATGACGGACTATGAAGCCAAGAAACTTGCCGGAAGAGACACCAAAAGCACACTTAAGAGGATTCATCTTTAAGTTGTATTTTCTCAAGCGCTCGAATACAATCCGAAGGTCCCTCAAATGGTCATCTCTCTTCTTTGTTTTGACAACGAGGTCATCAACATAACACTCCACTCTTTTGTGCAGCATATCGTCAAAGATGTTTTGCATGGCACGCTGGTAGGTAGCGCCTGCATTCTTTAGTCCAAAGGGCATTACTTTGTAGCAGTAAATTCCCTTTGGTGTGCGAAATGCCGTGTATTCTTCATCTTCCGGAGCCATTCTAATTTGATTATAGCCGGAAGAGCCATCCATAAAAGATAATGCTTCATGTCCGGTTGTCGCATCAACCATGAGCTCGATGATAGGTAAGGGGAAATCATCCTTAGGACAAGCCTTGTTCAAGTCCCGAAAATCAACGCAAATGCGTATTTGACCATTCTTCTTCTTGACTGACACAATGCTAGAGATCCAAGTTGGATATTTGACCTCCCTGATGAATCCAGCATCTATGAGCTTGTTGACTTCGGTTTCAATTCGAGGAATTAACTCGGAACGAAGTACACGTTGCGATTGTTTTACGGGGCGCGCTCCATTTCTTATACCAAGGTGATGGATTGCGATTTTGGGATCCAGCCCGGGCATTTCTTTGTACGTCCACGCAAACACATCTTTGTATTCGCCTAATATCTCAAGATATTGTCCCTCCTCTTCAGGACTCAAAATTGCACTCACGAATATTGGGCGGGGGTCATCTAATGTGCCCAGGTTCAGTTCCTTTAACTCATCAACAGTAGCTTGCCCGCCATCCTCCAGTTGTACAGGGGCCTCTTGTATTTCATCTTCCGAAACTTCCTCTTGATCATCAACAATACTTGCATAATGACTGCTGACGACAATTTCGACTTCGTCTTCGCTTCGATTCCCGTTCTCTTTAGAGGCATGATGGCTGGTAACACGTTGTTTCACCTTCACTGATCCATTCATGGCAATAACTAAGAGTGGTTGGTCCTTTTGACGTGATTGAAGCATTTGATGAGCTTGAGCTTCACCCGTTGATTCAAACACATCTATCTCATCCTCTCGCACTCTTTTTCCGTGTTGGTTCCTATTGTGATTTCCCAGTCGTGAGAACACTGAACGAGTATCTGTAGAAATTCTATCGTGAACACTCGAGACATTATTAGAAGGACCAAGCCTTTCAAAGACCGAGGGTCGCGCAACATGAGTGTCAAGTCTTTCAAAGACAGAAGATTGGGTGGTAGGAGCCCCAATTCGATCAAAAGCAGAAATGCGACCGCTAGTCTTCTTTTGATTTCCAACACCCTTTATGGTGATATGATGGACGTTGGCGCACTCTCCTTTCCTTGAAACGCGTATTCTAACTGGCTCGATGGGTGTGAATCCCAAACCGACTCTGGGTTGATTAACGCGAAAACCTTGTTTTCTTAATGTCCTTTGTGTTTCATTTAACCCATGAATCTTTTCGCCCGTCAACTCAGGTTTTAGTTCGCCTAGCCGAGATGGATTAGAGAAGTTGTAACCAGACTTAGCTAATAAATTATATGATTTTGGATCATACGCCTCCCTAGGCCATTGAGAATGGGGTACAACGTCACGCGTCTGCTCATGCGCCAATGGACTTAAGCCGATAATAGGCATGATTAAATCTTCCCTAATGAGGTGGCAATGGCTTGGCTCTTGCTCCTTCGGTCGTTCTTGTCCATCCTCTAATAATGTGGTGCACTCACTGAACAAAATTTGGCTTCTTCGGCGTGACTGGGGAGCGCAACGAAACACTGGCAAACTCAATTTTCTCACAGCTCCATCATTTTTGCTCATCGGAGCTTCAACTGAAGTGGCCACCTTCTCGTTCTCTGTGCAACCAATCTTCGTCGGTACGAGTTCCAAATGACTTCCATTAATAGGGTGACATATCGGCGCCTTTGAAATCACCGTTTCGCACTTCAGGTTTGACTCTAGATACAATTTGGCATCCGCAAAGTGTGATTCTGCCTCGGTAAAGGGCTTCGCATTAGCATCGACCTTCATCATTTCTCCATTCCTCAGGTATTTGAAGCATTGATGAAGGGTAGATGGGACAATTCCATTTTCGTGAATCCATGGCCTTCCTAATAACAAGTGATAAGAGGTTCTTGCATCAATCACATGGAATAGTGTACTTGCCGCTAGCTCTTCAATTGTGAGGTCTAAACGAACCATCCCAATAGCTCTTTGGCCTTCTTGGTTAAATCCTTGAATAGTAAGGCGACTGCGAGACAAATCTTCGGTAGCAATCCCCAACTGTCTCATGGTGGATTTTGGTAAGATATTGACAGCTGACCCTCCATCTACGAGTATACGGTTAATTTTTTGCTCGTGTATGAATCCCGAAACAAAGAGCGGACGATTGTGAGGTTTAGATCCCAACAACAAGTCATCGTCCGTGAAAGTCATAGCAGCACAACAAGGAATATAATGTTGATGGTCGCTCTCATCCGAATTAACGTATGCTCTTTCAACTTTTTGCATGAAAAACTCTTTCGGAAAGAACTCTTTCAAAGTCACGTGCTTGTGAACCGAACTTCCGTAAGATTTTCTTGAAGCATCATCACTCACCTTCGAGCCTTTGTTCGATTTGGCACGGTGAATGTATTTTATTGGCTGTGGGTTTCGTGATGGAATTACATGAAGTTTGTCAACACGTCCCCTCTGTCTCTGCCGACGTGTCACTAGAATCCATTCTCCATCATCCTCAATAGCAGAAATGGGGTTTTCATCGTGTATGACTTCCTCCTCGTGAAATAAAGCCCTTATCAATTGTGGTTCCAAACTCCCAAATTGAAATGTAGACACTTTCTTCGTAGGCGTTGGCGGGCATTTTTTGGTGTTCCATGCGGGACATGTGTCGCTTGGGAGTGAAGTGACACTTGTAACATTTGAGTTGGCAACATCTTCAGTATCTAGTATTATTTTGCCATCTCTCGCGAGTCTCATGATCTTCTCTTTGACCACGAAGCATTTTTCTATAGGATGGCCAACAACTCGATGGTATTTGCAATACTTTGGGTCATCCATCATTCCTACTTCTTCGGGCCGTTTTGGTTCCGGCAGGTCAATTAATTTCTTTGCCAGCAGCTCATCAAAGATATGGGAGACGTCCGATTCCGGAAAAGGGTATTCTTTCTCTTGCATTTCCTTCAACGTGGGTCGACGTCTATCATTTGATATTCGATGTTCACCGTTTTTGTCATCTTCGTTCTTCGAAGGAATTTTCAAGCCCACTGTTTTTATGGCCATTGACTCCCTGGTAGAAGTTTTAGAGAATTTTTCGTTTCTCTTAAAATCCTTTCTTTCCCCTTTTTGACCATCTAGCGGGAGTGCACTCTTATGGTTCGCGATACTCAACTCCATATCATGGGCACGCGTAGCCAATTCTTCAAAATTTCGAGGCTTAATCCCCTGTAAGATGTAAAGAAGCCCCCAATGCATCCCTTGGATACACATCTCAATTGCCGACACCTCCGATAGCTTATCCTTGCAATTTAGGCTTAGTGCACGCCAACGGTTGATGTAATCCACAACCGGTTCATCTTTCCACTGCTTCGCGTTAGTAAGCTCGATCATACTCACAATACGACGCGTGCTGTAGAAGCGATTCAAGAATTCATGTTCCATCTCTTCCCAACTGTTGATGGACTCGGGTTCCAAATCGACATACCAATCGAAAGCATTTCCCTTGAGTGATCTAACGAATTGTTTCACCAAGAGATCGCCGTTAGTCCCCGCATTGTTGCAAGTTTCGATGAAATGAGCAATATGTTGCTTGGGGTTCCCCTTTCCGTCGAATTGTTGAAGTTTTGGGGGTTGGTATCCCGCTGGCATCCTCAATGCATCTATCCGCTTAGTGTACGGCTTTGAGTACATGGGTGAGACTTGAGACGGTCCTCCATATTGCGCTTTGATAGTATTGGCGATCATCTCTTGCAATTGTTGTACAGATAGCGTGGCAACGGACATCGAAGAATGAGTGGCGCCTTGCACGAAGTCCGGCTTGGGATGTGCTTCTTCCACTTGCTTTGCTTTCTCGTCACGAAGCGGGTAAGATTCGTGCTTCGGGCTAAACTCCCCAACCTCTGACTGTTCCAACTTATCCATTAATTGAGCGATTTTAATGTCTTTGTCTTCGACTATTTTTTGAAGATTGGCCACTGTTTGGGTCAAGTGCGCCAATTGCTCATCCACGGAAGTCGCATCAACCACCATAACCGGCAATGTGGTGAAGGCTTGAGATTTGGAGTCGATCTCTTCCGAGCCCGAGGAGCTTGAGCCGTTTGTCGTAGTTGTATTATCGATCTTGCCCCCGGTGGATGATAAACCAACAACGGTGGCAATCTCGGCAGCCTTTTGGATCAAAGAGTTTTGGTTCTTCATTGGAGCCATTGGATCGTTGAACACGAGGATATGCGCTTCGATGTAGGAGAGGAGATGATAGGCAAAGTTGTCCCACCGGGCGTGCCAATTTGTTAACCTCAAATTTAAATGTCTGCAAAATAAATTACAAGACAAGAAAAAATAGGAACAAATAAATATATTTTAATCAAAACGAAATGGGTTACAATCTTTGTCGATTCCTCTGAATCTTCTCCTAGATTTAATCCAAGGGCCGAAGCTTGTTCTTGAATTGAGAGCTTGATTCCTTCCTTGATTTGCGGAAGTAGATATGGATATCTAAAAATCGATTTGGGGATTTCTAGGTCTTTGTGGATATGGCGCCTTGATGAAGATGTAGAACCTCCGCGGTTGTTGTTCTTCGTCGTGGCAAGAGCTCGAAACTTGAGAGCTTTTGAATGCTTGATGTACGCCTTGCTTGATGCTTGTGTACTTTGATCACCCCCTCCTTGTATATGTTTGAGACCTACTTTTATAGACTCGGTTTTAGGGTTTCTTGACTTGAAATTTGGACCGGTGGGTTTGACCACTTGCCACTTCACGTGGGCTAGATTTTATAAGCCCAAATAGCTAACCCAAATGAATAAGAATTTAGTACTTATTTTGAGTTAACTCACATCGCACATTTGCGGAGCCCAAATTTAGTGTGGACTTCGATATAAAGCCCAAACTCTTCACGGGCTTTGATTTGAGATTCAAATTAATAACCGATTTATTTGGATTATTAATTTGTAATTTAATCTCAAAAATTGATATAAGCCCAAATTTATTATGGACTTTTAATCGAGATCCGAATTAATAACCCATTTATTTAGGCTATTAATTCGTAATTTAATCTCAATTTTGATGTCAACACCCACAACATTTGACCCAAACCCAAACATTTCAGCAAGTTTTAGGAGGTTAAACCGCATTTTTAAGGTAGATACTTTTCTGCTTTGTATATTTTTTTTTGTCATTATTTTATGGCTTTAGATTTGTAAATTCTCTAACGTTTGCATAATTTTTTTATTTTATTTCAATGTGGGGAGCAATTGGTTCACTTGATGGAACATTAATACCGGCAATTGTTCCAATTTCACAACAGACTATGTATAGGGGTAGAGGAAAGGGAGAATGTTATCAAAATATTTTAGGAATATGCAACTTTAATATGATTTTTACGTTCGTTTGGGCAGGTTGGGAATGGGTAACACATGATTCAAGACTCTTAACGGATACAGTTGTTGATCTAAGAAACGGGTTTCCATGGCCTCCACCTGGTATTACTTTAAATTCAAACTAAATTCTTAATATTTATACGTTAAATTTTATATTACTTTATATTTTTTAAATGGTTACAGGTAAATAATATCTTTGTGATGCTTCATATACACATACTAGAGAATTTATGGTTCCATATCGTAATGTACAATATTGATTAGGAGATTATCGTTGTAGGCGTCATTTAACTAAAGAATAAATATTTAACCATGCTCATGCTCAACTAAGGAATGTCATCGAACGAGTTTATGGAGTTCTGAAGAAAAGATTTTCGATTTTTCAAAAAATGGCCCCTTTTTTGTTTAATGTGCAGAGAAATATAATGACTGCTTGTTTTGCGGTGCATGATTTTATAAGGAAAGATCATATAAGTGATACACTTTTTGAGGAGTTTGATCAACCTAATATGACATTTGATGGTACGAACGAGGATGAGCTAAACCTTGTGAATGATGGTACAACTACTGGACCATAGTGGGCGGACAAAGACATGCAATACATAGCAACTATGCGCGACGAGATAGCAACCCGGTTGATGCCTAGAGGGACCAGGACCAATTAGAATATATTTTTTTTATGTTAATTTTAGGGACTTAATATTTTTGAGCCAATTTTAATGACTTTAATGTATTTTTATATTTTCTCTGCTTTTATTTATGAAGGTTATTTTTATTAGTTATTTGAATTTGAAATTTGAAATTTATATTTTTTCTATGTTAAATATTATAATTTTATATCAAGATATTTGATGAGGGGCGATGGCTATAGCGCAACTATGGCGGTGGAGGCGGCGTTAATAAGGGGATGATTATGGAGGTAGGAGGCGATGACAACTATGGCGGTGGAGGTCAGATCAACGGCGGATGGTGGCGGCTAGGTTTTAATTTGGTCGACGGCTAGGGTTTAATTTGGTCGATGATTATGGCGGCTAGGGTTTAATTTGGTCGATGGCTAGGGTTTAATTTGATCAGATCTATGGCGGATGGTGGCGGCTATGGCGGCTAGGTTTTAATACCGTCGACGGCTAGGGTTTAATTTTGTGAACGGCTATGGCGGCTAGGGTTTAATTTGGTCGATGGCTAGGGTTTAATTTGGTCGGCGGCTTGGGTTGGTGGACGACTAGGTTTTTGCAGGTATGGTAGGCTTTAATTTGGTCGACTGCTATGACGGCTAGGGTTTAATTTGGTCGACGGCTATGACAGCTAGGGTTTAATTTGGTCGATGACTAGGGTTTAATTTGGTCCGCGGCTAGGGTTGGTGGACGACTAGGATTTTGCAGGTAGGGTTTGGCGGCAGCTGAAATTTGTTGGCTGCTATGATTTAACGGTGGCTGGAAGATTTTGGAAGTTAGGGTTTGGCAGCGGGAGTTGGTGAATGACAGAATTCGGAATAATACGCCACATTATACAGTAGTATACCATAGCGTACCATAGCATACCATAGTATTTTTTTAAAATCTGCTGTATTATTTGACAAAAACGAAACTACGGGTGTCTGCAGATGACTACGACCGGAAAAAAAGTAAAACAATTATAATTTTCAATATTATGTAGAAAAAAATAGATTCTTATAGTAATGAAAAAAAAAACAAAAACAGAAACGTATTCCATGTAAAAAATAAAATACAAAAATGTTATATCATATCATAGTACACCATAGTACATGATAGAATATTTACAATCTGATATAATTTCGAATTTTTTAGTGGAGGGGCATTCTTAGAATGAATTTTCATAAAGGATGTGAAACAAATTTTAATTACGCTTGTCATTTAGTTCTAATAAGGTTTGTCACAACGGATTTATATCTTAAGACCCCTTATATGTAATAGAAAACATAATATTTTGTATATCTCAATTAGTTTCTTACCATCCTAGATATATCCTGCCCTAATTTATAGGCAATATTATAGACCTAATTGATTTTGTACTCTTGTATAAAGATGTACCTTTTCCAATTGAATATGAGGTCTTTACAAATAAACCCATCAATGGGTACTTATTCATAAAGAGATCCAGACAAAAAACTCATTTACAAATAAGTCCACACATGGTCCAGATTTTTGTGAAAGACTAAAATAGCATCTCATACTTTAATATGCTCCAATTTCATCCTTAATTTAATTTAACCTCAATTTGACCCTAAAATTCACAAATTATTCAATTTTGACCCAAAATTTTTTTTGTTTCAAATTTTTTTTGCCGCCGGATTCTGGCGTTGACTTTTCGATTTTTTTTTTCTTTTTTCTGTAACATTTTTTTTCGTTTAAACATCAATATTGCTGTGATTGACAGTAATATTAACTATATTACTGTTAAACACGGTAAAATTAACTATACTACAGTTTAACACAGTAATATTGATATATTAATCTCTAGCACAGTAATATTAACACAACAAAACTCATTATTATTGTGTAATAGAGTAATATTACTATGTTGACCGTTCAACAAATGTAAACATAATAAAAAGCCAAAAGAATTAATATTACTGTCAGTGACAGTAATATTACTATAACAACAATAATATTACCGTCAACCATAGTAATATTACAATAATAGACAGTAATATTATTACATTACTCCGTGAATAACTCAAACAAACAAAAAATCCAAACAAAATAATAATATTGATGTTGTTGACAACAATATTACTATAACAACAGTAATATTACCGTTAACCACAATAATATTATTGTGTTTACAATAATATTACAATAATAGACAGTAATATTATTACGTTACTCCGTGAATAACTCAAACAAAACAAAAAACCTAAAAAATAATAATATTGATGTTGTTGACAGTAATATTATTGTGTGTACAATTATTTTACTATCAACGACAGTAATATAATTAGGTTGACTTGTCAAGAAATCAAACAAAATAAAACTAATTAACAAAAAATAAGAAATAATAATATTACGTTAATTTACGGTCAACGGCAAAATAATTACATAATGTATTATCAACGGCAGTACAATTACGTTAATTAACAGTGATTAACAACATAATTACGTTAATTTACTGTCAGTGACAACACAATTACGGTCAACATTTAGCGGCGGACGTAAAAAAAATAATAAAAAATAAAAAAAATAATAATAAAAAAGTGAACGCCGGAAACCGGCGAAAAAATCCGGAAGAGAAAAAAGAAAAAAAAGAAAAAAAGTCAACGCCGGAATCCGGCGACAAAAATGTTTTTTTGAAAAAAAAAAGTTTTGAAAAAAAAAAGTCAAAATTGGATTTTTGTGGTCAAAATTGGATTTTTGTGGACAAAATTGATTAAATTGGGGTTACAAGAATTGGGTATAAAGGGATGGGGGTAATTTTTGTGGACAAAATTAATGTTTCCTTTATTTATAATAAATTTTAAAGGGATGAGCTTATTGGTGAAAGAGATATAGCTCATAAACTTAAAATAATAACGATGCTTGGTTGGAGACTTATACACAAAAACTCCATTGAATAATATAACAATATTTCACACACCAAACATCTTATTTTTTTATTTTTTTTTCAAGAGAACGACACCCGATGAGGGTGGGGGGTTAGGCTTGACCCCCTACCTGTTTATAAAACAATATTTAAGAAGTACATAATGAGTTTTGCTCAAATTGCTACTGCCCAACATATGGCTAATAATAGCAATTGACAAACAAAAGACAATAGCTAACTGACAAAACGTTAAGAATACGGGCAAAACAGGTGGCCCAAATAATAAAAGGGGCGGGTAGGGAATGATCATAGAAGGTCGTGGAAGACCAAGGTAGACCGTTCGCCTCACCACAAAAGCCGAGGCCACTTACACTTTCGCCAAAAATGGGCGAAACTGGTATAACGGCTGCGAAATGTGTGGCACCATTCGGCAAACAGTCTAGTCTTGATAGCCCCAAACAATCCATAATAACCCCAACCCTTCCTAACATGTAAAGTTCACGAAAATTCCTAAATTGCCAATAATATAAAAACGTGGAATGCATGGCACCTATGTGCGAGACTGTCGTCGAAAGGATGGATATCCAAGCTGGTCCATCCGAATCATCTGCTGAATAGGTCGGGGAAGCTCCGCTGTTGTGAAGGTACACCCCAAGTTAGCTAATGCATCAGCTATTGTATTGCCCTCCCGGTAGATATGTGTAATCCTGTACTCCAAAGTATAAAGAGAGTTCCGGATCGCCGTGAGAGAACTCTGAAGACTCCAATGACCTTGGTCCGTGTGCGAAAGAAGTCGAACAGCGACTTCTGCGTCAAGCTCGATCCAAACTCTAGTGAATTGCCTCTGAATAACAAATCGCAACCCCGAGGCAAGGGCAGCAAGCTCGGCTGCAATACTGCTCGGGGCAGAGATCCTCTCGTGAAATGCAAGTATGGCCTCAGCGTCCGAACCTCTGATAATCCCGCCAATAGCTGCAATCTGGGTGGATGCTCTACGGGCTCCGTCTGTGTTTAGCTTTACCCAACCTGGATCCGGTGGAAGCCAAACAACTCGATGAGGTGTGAGAGTTGGTGTTTTGACTCGGTAATATAGGCCAAGAGACTCAGCCACGTGGGGAATGCTAGTCCAGCTGTCCGCCGAAAGTAATTTGGTTTGGTGAAGAATCCTGATGTGCTGGATGACCCTGTAAATAATGGAAGAAGCGCGAACCGTGATATCCTTGTGCTTGCTGTCATTTCTTGCAATCCATAAGTACCACAAGATCAAGCAAGGCACAATGGTTGTGATGTGTGTGTGGTGTGTGAGTGTGTGCGAAGTGAAGTGCTGCCAATAAAGTAAAATCTGGGGTATGTGCGTAGTGTGCAGGTGTATAGCCAAAAAGATAGAAAAAATGATGCCATACCCTCTTAGCCGTCGGGCTCTCCACGAAGATATGATCAATCGACTCAATAGAAGGAGACTCGACAGACTGAGATACAAGACTCGACACAGGGATAGATGGATCTGGACAACAATAGCACCTCGAGGCAAGAGAGGTGCCTCGAGACTGAAGTTTGGTATCCACTGGAAGACGCTGAAGAAGGAGACGCCAAAGAAAGATAGAAATTGTAGGAGTAAGACAAGATCCCCAAAATATACGAAGAAGAGGGGTAGGGGTATGCTGTTGTCGTATCAAGGCCCAAGCCGAGGTCAAGGAAAACTTGCCATCCGAAGAAGCTCTCCAAATGGGCAAATCACCCGAAGCACCAGAGATTGGGACCGAGCAAATCCTATCGATCCACTCAAAAGGAATATCCTCAGCTAGCTTGTTTCGATCCCACTGACCGTTAACCAAATAATACTCCACACGAACTGATGTTAGCCGACCACCATCAATAATGCCCGGAAGGGGACCATCGCCAAACCAGTGGTCGTGCCAGAAATAAACATGACCTGGACCAATCCGCCAAAATATTTGAGCTTGAACACGCTCTCGGACACGGCACATGCACTTCCACACCGTGCTATAGAGTGAAGACACAACGGATGAACCTGGGAACCGATTCCGACAATACTTGTTTCGAAGAAAACGGGCCCACAGAGAATCCTGAGCACGGAATCGAAACCAGAGCTTGTAAGTGAATGCGTCAATCACATCCGTCAAACGCCTCAACCCCAAGCCACCCTCACTAATTGGCCGACAAATCGTCTCCCAAGCAACCCAATGAGGCCGGCGCTGATTACCATAAGATCCCCAGAGAAATCGGGCCATGCACTGCTCAATCTGCTGAATAATGTACTGCGGAGGTTGAATAACCTGAACAAGATGCAAAGCCATAGTCGAAAGCGTACTCCGGATCAAGGCAAGACGGCCCCCGAAAGCCAAAGCGGTCCGAGCCCAACCCGAAATCCTGGCTTGCATGCGATCAAGCAAAGTGTGAAACAAACTGCCCCGGTCCCTCCCTTTGTATAGTGGAGCTCCAAGATAAATGATAGAAAGATCCTTTCTCGGATAACTGAGAATCCGAGAAATAGTGCGAAGATGACCATCAGAACATGCCCTATCAACTGTGAAAGTGCTCTTGTGCACACTAATCAACTGACCCGAAGTCCGACAGTAATGATCGAGAAAATCCCGCAGCTTCTTCAGGCCAAAATTATGGCACGAGGTAAATATCATCACATCATCCACATAGGCCAAATGGGATATAGGGATGCCTCCCCTTGTAGAATAAAACATGCTTGGGCAACGGCTGTATAGTGCATCGAGACCTCTCGAAAAATACTCAGCCGCAAGTACAAAAAGAGTCGGCGAGAGCGGATCTCCCTGCCTTAGACCACGAGACGAAGTGAAATACCCCGTCAGCTCCCCGTTGATTAGTAAAGAGAACTGGCACGAGGAAACACATTGCCGAATAATATCAACCAACTTCGCCGAGAAACCAATCAGCTCGAGTACACGAAATAAGAACCGCCACTGAACCCTATCATAAGCCTTTGCCATATCCAGCTTCAAAATAAGATTCGGATTTCGACAACGAACTGATATCGAGTGGACCATCTCTTGTGCTAATAAAATATTATCACTAATGAGACGACCCTGAACAAATCCACTCTGAGAAGGAGAAATAATGTGGGGCAAATGAGGTGCCAGTCTGTTCGTAAGTACCTTGGTGATAATTTTATTGGTCACGTTGCACAAGCTAATCGGGCGGAAATCTGTCCAAGCCGTCGGAAAGTCCACCTTTAGAATAAGAACCAAGGTGGTAGCGGTGAAGCTCGCAGGCATGGATCCACCCTCGAAGAAATCACAAACCGCTTCACAAACATCACACTGAATCAAGTCCCAACAATGCTGATAAAATAGCGAAGAATACCCATCAGGACCCGAAGCACTATCTCGACAAATCCCAAACACCGCATCTTTGATCTCCTCAATCGATGGACGAGTAGAGACTGAAGAAAAGTCCCTTTGATGAGCGGAAAATAGGGACTCATCAACCGGAAGCAAACTAGGCATATCATCGGTAAGAAGCTTGCTAAAGAAATCAACGCCCGAATCCTTGATCTCCTGAGCTGATGTGAGAACCGAATCACCATGAAAGATAGAGTGGATTCAATTGACACATCGCTTTTTCTTGACTAATGAGTGGAAAAACTTAGAGTTTCTCTCTCCATCAGTCGCCCATCTACAAGCTGCCTTTTGCTTCCAAAAGTCCTCCTCAATATTGAGCATGAGAGTTAGTTCAGCAGTGGCCTTTTTCAAATTTGCACGATTCTCGGGGGATCGATCCAAGTCATATATGTGCTCGGCCTCTAGAACAGCTGCCTCGGCCCTCTCTTTATTCTTGAACACGTCCCCGAAAACATTCCAATTCCACCACTGAAGCTTCTGTTTCAATCGTCTCAACTTCGTATGTAATCGATGCATCCCCGTCTGAGCACACGGAAAGTCCCAAACCTGTTCCACAATCTGACGAAACGTAGCGTGGCGGATCCACATATGCTGAAACCAGAATGAAGCAGGAGGCCTAGACGAAGAAGCAGCCGATGAAACCAAAAGAGGAGCATGATCCGACCAGGTCCGTTAGAGGTGGGTAACCTGCGTAATAGGCAGTAAATCTAGCCAAGCAGAGTTATATAGAATCCTGTCCAAACGCTCCAAAAGACCTGAAGGGCTCTCCCAAGTATAGCAAGAACTAGCCCCAGAGAACCCGGCATCCGAAAGTTCACAATCCGAAACCATAGCACCAAACTCAGCCATATCTAGTCTCCTATCCGAAACCGATCTATTCCGTTCTGACTCAAGTAAGATTGAGTTGAAGTCACCCCCAGAAATCCAAGGAGTGTCACCAATCGTCTCATAAATGTCGCGGAGCGAATTCCACAAAACACGGCGCTCGGAACGAGAGCATCTAGCATAGACTGCAGTAAATACAAAAGGAGCACCAAATAAACCAGATATGCATCTAACCTGCAATAATTGTACCTCATCCCTAAGCAACTCCACTCGAAAATTGTGATCCCAAAAAATCCAAATCTTCCCCGCACAATTAGACAAACCAGCAACGAAACCCAAACGACGGCAATAGTAATCATGTACAAACTCAGTCATAGGTTCAGAAATAACCAATAAATTAACTCTATGTTGGCGACAAATAAAGCGCAAGTGGGATTGGGTCGCCTTATTTTTTACCCCCCTTGCATTCCACACCAAGAATTCACCCGACATCAAGAAGAGGGTGAATGCGACCCATCTGAAGATTTCCGAGATGTGACAAAGAATGAGTTACCAATAAGGTGGGCCTCTTCCACATGCCAACGTTCGGCATTCTGCAAACGCCAACGCTCAGCATCAATTAGGCTCGATCGCCACGAGGCCGAAGGTTCATCAGTGATAGAGCCCGGAGTAGCGTGATCAGCTGGGCGTATGCTCGTGGCTGGGCTCACGGGCTCATAAGGGATCATGGCAAGGTGATTGAAAGGAGGCGTGCCGGCCAAATTTTCCTCGGCCGTGGGCCGGACCTTGGTCACATTGTGTTCGCAAAATAAGCCAGCCGACGTAGGTGTAATCGGATCCGTACCTGCCGAAAGTCTTGACCCCTCTCGTCCGTGTACCCCATGATTAAGGGGAACATCCTTGGCCACCGAAGTGGCTGAAGGTGATAGAGAGGGGGTTGAGAGGGGTGCCCCCTTTGCGGTTTGGGAGCTAGAAGCTTGATTTCTGTTCTTTTTGGAGGGAGACACATGCTGATTTTTTTTTGACATGGATAAGGCCTCACTATCATCCAAATCAGCTGCTTGATCATCGGCAATAGTATCTATAGGGTTTGGACTCATCGGTTGTTTGGTGTTAGAAGTATTTTTTCGGCCCTTTTTCGAAGATTTTGGAACATGTTTGGAGGCAACATCCGGTTGAATATGAGCAGCCTCTATATCCTCTTGAACCCCACTCTCCAACAATTCAAAGGGGTTGTAATGCTCAAAATCTCCTTCACTAATATTATCGGCAGTAGTCCGCACAATAGCTTGAGAAAAACTAGGATTTTCAGTTGATTTTGTCCCCGATGTTAGGAATATCCATGTTTTCAACAACAACATTTTTCCTCTTTTCAACTCGTCGCCAAACTTGTTTTTCCTTTGGTGGGGCTGTGGTTTTGGGAATCCGTTGTGGCGGTGGTGGAAAATCCGGTTTTTTAGCATTTCCATTCATATAACAATTTTCAATCTAGTGACCCAGGTGAGAACAAAACGTGCAGAATTTTGGGACGTTCTCGTAGTTTACCGGCAAGGAAATCATCTCAATATCATCATAGCCAGTCATCACCGGAATTTGTTCAACCCTCGGTTTCAAGAGATCAATTTCGACACAAAATCGAGCAATAGATAGCTTCTTTCGATCGGCTGTAAAATCATCAAACTCAAGTGGATTTCCAATAGAAGAAGCAAGGAAGAATATAGCTTTCCAGTTGTACATATAAGGAGGAACTCCCGGCACATTAACCCAGACCGGCGCTATAGAAGTTTCGTTTTTGAAATTAAAGCCCGGAGTATATTTAAAAACACGCATGGGCAGCCCATCAATATAGCATATCGATCATCAGCTAAGAGATAAGTTAGCATTAGCCCGACAATGCCACTAATTCCTCTTTTATAAATAAGACGTTTGAGGAAATGAAAATATCTACAGCTTTCTTTGGCAATTAAAGGGATGTTTTTTTTTATTTTCAAAACTCAATTTCCAGTTTTATACTTTTCATAAAACTGAGATAATGGTTGTTTGATAATTTTATCCAGAAATTTCTATTTTTTCTTATCAAACTTCTATTGAAAATACACTATTCATACTTTTTTTTAGTTTTCAAAGATACTAAAACCTACTAACTAACCAATATATTTTATTCCACCAACTCATTTATCTCTCTTTCTATTCATCACTTCTCATTAATATTTACACTCTCTCTCCTCTCATTTCTTTCTCCTCAATCTACACTCTCTCTCTCCTCCCTATTTCTTTCTTTTCTAATAATAATAATGATAATAATAATAATAATAATAATAATAATAATAATAATAATAATAATAATAATAATAATAATAATAATAATAATAATAATAATAATAATAATAATAATAATAATAATAATAATAATAATAATAATAATAATAATAATAATAATAATAATAATAATAATAATAATAATAATAATAATAATAATAATAATAATAATAATAATAATATTGCTATTAATAATAATATTCATTGTAGAATTAGTAATAATAATAATAATGGTAATAGTAATAATAATACTAATAAATAATAAAATAATTATAATTATAATAATTATAAGAATATAAACAACAATAATAATAATAATAATAATAATAATAATAATAATAATAATAATAATAATAATAATAATAATAATAATAATAATAATAATAATAATAATAATAATAATAATAATAATAATAATAATAATAATAATAATAATAATAATAATAATAATAATAATAATAATAATAATAATAATAATAATAATCACCATTATCATCCTCAATCATTATATTCTACTTTTGCACGTACTTTCGTAGAGAAAATTCATCACAGCCAAACATATTCTCATTTCTACACCTACATAAAACTAAAAATACCACTTCATTCAAACATGTTCCCATTTTCTACACAAAAACCAATGCATCTACTTTTTCCATCAGAAATTTTGAAAACTAGAAATTTTCATTGGAAATATAACCAAACATCCCCAAACACTCTCTCTCTCCTGCTTACTTCTCTCTATAACATGTATTTTATAATTGCTTTATATATTTCACCACACTTTGCACTGTTGGTCCTTGGAACTTATACTATTATAAACAAATTAGTAACTAATATTGACAAACTGCGTGCCGAAATAAAACATACGAAACCATTTGATATGTTACAAATGAATGATAACCGTAGATATGGAGCTTTCACACATATTCGAAGTGAAGCCTAAATTGAAGAGAAATATGATTTTGATGCACCCCACTTGTGCAATACGTTGCCAAATATATCGTAGAAATCAATATCAATATCAGTTTCGGTAATTTGCATCGTCATGAAGCCTTGCCCGTCGTAATAAAATCTCATCTCCTTTTCATTGATACTCGTCCGATCGTATCCACCCCTCCATGCCTTTGACCCTCCCCCACTTGTTAGAAATTGAAGACGACTGAAACAAAATAAAAATAATAAATAAATATATCGATTTTGTCGTGATTCATTCATATATATGAATTCTTACACTATTTTTATTTTAATTTTGTTTTTACTTATGAAAATATATATAAATATAGATAGTACTGAGTTACCTGTGATGACTGGAAATATGCTCTAAACAGTGATCATGCCCATTTATGTAAAGATCAACATCGTTTGCCTGCATTTTCATGGGATGTTTTAACATATCTTAATGCAAGCAATAAATATTTATTTTTCTTCAAATTTAATTAGATAATAAATTACCCGTGCCATGTTATTTGTCATGTAATTGAAAATAATTACCTCAAGAATCGGAAGAACCTTTTGCACAAGCTTCTTCGTGTTACCATGAATGCCGACGCTTTTAATCGTGTGGTGACCAACCACGATTTTCCATTTTGCCCGCGATTCTATCAACGCTGACTCCAAATCCTATAACATAATTACAAAATGAGGAACAAATTAAAATTAACTAGTTTTTCTCTATTTTTCTCTATAATATATTTATTTTTTTGTATTTAGACGCGCATATTAAAACTACATACGCGCAAGAGAGTCGAAAGATATTTGTCTCTAGGAAGGACGCCTCTCCAATCGTATACTTCATCTTCCGGATCCGTAAAGTATTTATCTTCGAAAGGCGTCGTGTCTATGAAAAAGAATTCTGCGATATCTGCATATAATGATAAACCAATGTATATATATACATATTATATATCTTGTAAATAAAGGGTAAATTACAAATACCCCCTGAGGTATGGTTAAATTACAAAAAACCCCCTCTTGTTTGGATAATTACATCTACCCCCCTCAACTATGATTTTTTCTTACCTTTATGGTGCCAAATTCAACATAGTCATCTAGATTCCGTGAAATTTGCTCTAGTTTGTACTCTTTGTGTAAAAAATATAGTTTTCGATGCACCACAAACTGATATATACAAGCTAAAAATCACATATTATGGTCATCTTGCTTCATAATGTAGAGTTTGAATGGGATAAAACGGGTACAGAAGTGATAATATTCCATATAATCTCGAAGATTCCACTAAATTTGATGAGTTGAGGGGGGTGGTTGTAATTATCCAAACAAGAGGGGTGTTTTTATAATTTGGTCATACCTCAGGGGGGTGTTTGTAATTTACCCTGTAAATAAATAATGAAAAATAATGTAATATATAAAAGTAGATTGTCACAAACCTGTATTGAGGATAAAAGATTTCATGCAAAACCATTTGCTATCCTTTGCTTTGAGAATGGGACTCAATTGTGCTATGGCGTTACCTCTATAGTCATGGTTCCCTAACACTGGTAAATTATACAAAAATATATTATATATACCACAAAGCTTTTTACATTGTATTCTTAATATATATAAATAAATATTAATTAATTGAAATATTTAATGATAATACTTCATATTTTTTTTTTTTTTGAGATGATAATACTTAGAATTTGTGATCAACTTATTTTGCTAGCTAGGGAGTAAATTAGAAGAGAAGTACTAACCAGTGTACCATTTCTTGAGCAAGCTGGGAGCTGTATAGATATTAGTAAATGACTCGTCAAATGCTGGATCATTTTCATCTGTCAATCCACTCGGATAAAAGTTATCCCCCGTTGATATAATGAAATCGACGTCTTTCTTCTCTGCCGTTATACCCATCTGCCCCGATAGATTTATAAATACGTTACGTTACGCGCAGTTATATATTTACTATACAATGCAAAAACAAATTTGATCCCAATATTTTATTGCCTGCTGCATTAAGAATGAATGAAGTAATTACTTTTTAAGAGCATCTCTAACCTTCGAGATTTTGAATATATATAATCTTGAGAGTTAAAGTATAGTAATTTTACCGGGAGCGATATCGATAAAATTCAATTGTGATTTTTCACATCTTATTTTTTATATATCAAGTCTCTTTTGTGCATTAATTTTTCATTGACAACAGTATGACGAAATAGATACATTAAAAATGAAAAATTACTTTATTTTTCAAGTAAAATATATTTATGTTATGTAACTATTTAATTAAATAATTTTATTTTTACTTATAAGATTATTTTGCAACTATATTAATTGTAATACAATATTCTAAATAAACATTTCTAATTTTTTTAACCCCGCTAATATATTAATAGTAATAAAGTACTTAATTGTTGCTCAATAAGTATATTTTATTATTGTGTTATAAGAATATTCATTTCTTTAATGTATCTTATAATTATCTTAACTTATATTATTTTTGAATAATTGTTATGCTAGAGTATTCGAACATTTAACCACCACTTATATACTAAAAAGTAGAAATTTTTAACTCCAATGGAGTTATTAAATGAGAGTATCATTTTCATAATTCATCTCATGTGATTTCAATATACTTGTTGAAAATTAAGTTATCAAACGTAACCACTAAAACATCCAATCACATTTATTCGACTACATTTTAGTAGTTGATTAATATACCTGACAGAAGAGAAAAACAATTTTTTAAAAAATAAAAACAAAGGAAAATTAAATTAATAAGAAAAGGAAAGTAAAATAAAATGAGAATGAGACCGGCGAGAAGAAAATAGTGAAGGATAATTTTGGAATTAAAAATTAAAGGAGCATTTTTTAATAAAAATATAAATGAACTATTCTAATGTTTGAGGTATTTATTTCATCTATGAGCCTCAATTAATTTACTATATTGAGTAAATATTCTCTACATCGTGTTAGTTATTTAATCTTTTATCCCTTGAGCGTGTCTTCGCTATTATTGTTTATTTGTAATTTCATCCATTCGTTTAGACACGTCATCATATATATCTGCTACTGTCATTTTATTCGTGGAAGAAAAGCATGTGCATCTTTCTACATTAATGGCCCACAATATATACATACCCAATTGGAATCACATCATATAGTAAAATTATTATTATTCCCATCAACAAAGCTGCTGGCCCCACCACCATATTCCCCGGTCTCACATTAATTTATTCTCTCATTGGAGTTCCACTAATAATTAATCCAATTTTACTGTTTAATTTCATACCATAAATAAAAAATAATTTTTATTTTGAAACCAAGCAAGACCTTAATTAAGTTCCAATTACTTGAAATATACATGCGAATTTGCTTAGGAATTATTGTTACTTTCAAAGAAAGGGTGCGGTGGCCACAATATGTCAATAACTATCAAATAAGCTACTTTAATTCAAAGTTAGGTAGTTAAGAGCCAAGGACAAGAAAATGTTGTAAAACTATACAATACTATTTGTAATTTGTTGCACACACCACACTTTATACGTACCTTACGTTACTTGTACCTAATTAATTCTAAAATTTATCTGAAATTTGTTGCATAATTGAAAGGTACGTTACTTCAACAAAAAATTATTTGTTCTTTATTTTCTGTTTTTGATAAAGGAACCTGCAGCCAATTATATAAGGCCTCGTTTGGTTGTCAAGATACGATTAAATTGTTTAATTAATGAAACTCAATTATTTCACTGAAGTTCGCAACGTCCAACAAAAAAAACACACTTGAAGGCAAGATAAACCATGATTATATAATTTTGGCAGGTCAACCGGGCAATTTATTGGGATACAAAATATCAAATTAAGTCTAATTATTTAGTTAATCTTGACTTATCTAGGCAACGAAAAAGGCCCTAAGTGCATTGGATAAACCAATACTCTTGTATAATAAGTTGCAAACCATACGAGACACGTATACCACACTATGTTAAACATGTGTAAAAAGCTCGATCTAGCGAAAGTTAGCAAGGAGATTTGAACATGTGTCAATTGACACATACTCACTTGCTCAAATCGGTAGATCATCCATTATGGTACTATCCAAGTTTATATGTAATTGCAAGTTCACTTGTCAAAAAATAAATCTGAATTTTTTAATTATTAAAAAAAAAACACTGTTCTCTCGTTAGTTACCGAGTTGAGTAGTTATGCAATATAAACAAATAATATTTATACCTCTAGAAGTTAGATTTTTCTATATATAAAACATGTAGGAATAATTTATTTTGTGTAACCATATCTCTCTCACACTCGCAAACACCAATATATAAAATAATGAAAACGTAGATACTATATTATATAGCTACATTAAAATAATAATAAAGAAAAAGCCAACAGATTAAAAAAGACGAAATTATAAAACAAAGAAATCACATTAAAAAAAAAACATTTGGATATGATTTAGTACGTGGTGTGTACCTGGTAAGCAAGCTGAGACTGGTTGTACATTCCTTTCCTTCCCCAATCTCCGATCACCAATACACTCATCGACCCGTCGGCTTTCGTCGCCGGATGTACAAACCGTTGAAGCTCGCCGTTCGCCGCCACCATTATCTCAACAAATATTATGATCATCAGAACCATCAACTGCGAATTGCTACCCATTTTTACACACACACACACACACACACTTTTTACATATATATATACACACACACACAACTGTACAGTTTTATTGTGTACAGGCACTATATATCTGTCAGTTATGTGTTTGTGTGGAGGAGGGGTATATATAGCTGTTTATTGTATATGTATTATATTTGGTCCGGATGAGGATAAAAATAAACAAGCAGATAGCTAGCTGGCGAAAATAATTATAATTAATTAAATAGCAAAGATCATCTCATTTGGACTATATATATGTAACTAATTAATATATATTATATATTTGTGAGGAGTTTGAAACTGGACAATAGAGTAATGGGGTAGCGAGTTGCGACAAGCAATCAATTATTCACAAAACATATGAGGTGGTGGTGATTTGGACAACCATTATACGTAACCAACTGCTTTGCAAGGGTGGCCTAGCGGTTGGAGCAAGAGAGCTTGGGTCAATTGACTCAAGTTCGAATCCCCTTGCCAACGGTCGCTAGGTCGAGCTTGTCACACATGGTTAGCCTAGTGTGGTTTACATCTCTCGTATGGTTTGCAAGCTATTATACGAGAGTGTAGGTTTACCCAGTGCACCTATATGGTTGGCTGCGGGTTCCTGCATTATCAAAAAAAAAAAAAAAAAAAAAAAAACTGCTTTGCCGGGCCCACCTGGATAGGTGTTCACACATTATTGGATAACAGTGGGTCCCATTCCTTATCTCCCTTGCTTAATGATTCCATACTTTAAATTTTTTTTTTTCTTTTTATTATAATTTTTAATTTACTTTACGTGCCTAACATAATATGTTTTAGTTACGTTGGTAATTTCATTATACAATATTGGTCACGTTTGCCTCATTGCTTAAGTTAATCAATGAAGGACACATTACAAATAAACTTATCAAAATATACTTATTCATAAATGGGTTTAGATAAAAAGTTCTTTTACAAAAACGTCAACCATGTGTGTAGAAGATTAAAATAGCCTCTCACATTTTAATATACTCAAACTTCATCATTTAATTTAATTTAATCTTGATTTGACCTCAAATTTCACAAATTATTCAATTTTGATCAAAACCTCAATTACTGTCGGCGACACTATAATTACTGTTAATGAAAGTACATTTACGGCCAACGTTTAGCGGCGGGTGTAAAAAAACCGGATACAAATTTTAGGAAAAAAAAACACTATAAAAAGTCAACGCCGGAAATCGGCGGCGGAAAAAGTAGACAAAAAAAATCAAAAAGTCAACGCCGAAAACCAACGGCAACAAATAATTTCAGAAAAAAAAAGGTCAATATTGAATTTTTATGGTCAGAATTGATTAAATTGAGGTTACAATTAAGAATTAAGTGTAAAGAGTTGGAGGTAATTTTGTCATATACATGAATTTTTTCTTTATATATAATACATATTAAAAAAATTAGCTTATTGGCCAAAAAAATATAACCATAAACCTAAAATAATAAAAATACTTGGTCAGAAGCCCATGTTTCCGTCAAATAAAATTGGTTTCCGAAAATAATGAAATTTGTCCTTGTATTCTTTTTACTTCCCTAATCCTTATAACTATTGTTTCAATCATACGGTACAAATCAATTAATATTAATTTATGATCACCACAATTAGAAGTAAAACTCTGCGATTCACATAGCTGGTACATTGATTGTATTTGATCTATACGTACATACATACACCCACCACCACAAAATCAAGATTCAACATTTCAACAGTTCAATTAAGACTCTGCCCCCACAAGGGTGGTACAATTATTGGAGGAGCTAATTGCACATAACCCCCTGTGTAATCTTGAATGGCCAAAAAAGTCCTTGTGTTATAAAAATTAGCAAATACCCCCCTATGTTTTGTTTGACAAAGAACTTCGCCCCTTTTTCTGAAATTAGCTGCTAAGTTATATGAAATTACTAAACTAACCCTGATAATATTTAATAATATTTCAATTTTAAATAAATAAAATGCATAAAATAAAATAATTAAAAAAAATGAAAAAAAAAAGAAAGAAAGAAGAACAAAAAATTTATCACGCACAGGGCAGTCAACTCATGGCATCATCTTGCTCCCCCAACCCTCCACCGCCGCACCACCACTGCCAACACACCCGCCGCCCCACTTCAAATAATTACTTCAAAACGTTTTTAATTCAAATCCACCATTAGAGAAACGGAGAAGGGACGGGCAATTCTTCCAATTCTCATCTGTCAATTCTTCAATGTGAAGTGCCTTCGTTTTCCGCTGGGTTTCGATGGAGAAAGCAATTTTTTTTTTGTTTTTCCTTCTTTTGCAAACGGGCTGGAATTCTGGAGAGAGGGTGGGGGGCTGGAATTTTTTGTCCCCTTTCTTTTTTAGCAAATGAGCAAGATCTGAAGTAGGAGAGGGAGAGGAAGCTGATTAGGTTTTAAGAAATTATGAAAATTGCAATTTGGTCCTATTCAATTTGGAGAGAGGGCTTTTTTGAAATTATTAGGGACGGAATCGAAAATTCTAAAAACTTCATTTCAGGCATGTGAAAAATCCGGGATAAATTTGTAATTTTCGAAAATGATGAGTTAGGGGTATTTTGGTCTTTTTAGGTCAAAAATCAGACTCCCAGTCGCACAAACCGCGAGTGTATCACACATTGAGCTCGGAGGGTCCTTTTTGGCTTTGACTAATTTTCACAGGGGGTTATGTGCTAATTTTTTTAACACGGGTGTTTTTTCGGCAATTCGAGATTATACAGGGGTGGTTTTTGCAAAAACCCATTATTGGAGCATATATATATAAAAGTATGGTGTCGTTTCTTTGTTTCTTTCTTTTACATATTGTCTATATTAAGTGTAACTTTAGAGTTTTAAGATAACTAATTGTTTCTCTTTATTGATTTTGCCTCGTATCATTGATCGTTCAAGGTCATTAACTTGTTCCGCTAATTTATCTTTTGTTCAAGGTTTGTAAGAAGCAATTTAGGGTCTTTCCATTAATAACGTAACGAGGTTATCTGTTACCTTTCTTTAATATGTGTGAGTTTATCTTATTTTAAAACGAAGGAAGTACTTTTAAATGACCAATTCATTAAACATAGTTAGGTTAATGTGATTTATATTTTTCTTGTGTTTTATGGGTTATTGCTAAGGGTGTTCATTCGATAAAACTGTACCGAACCATACCATAATGCGGTAAACCGAAATTTTGGTAATTCAAAAATTTGTACCGTTAACCGTAACGAACTATTCGATTTGGTACGGTCTTTTTACCAAATTAATTCGGGTTTTCGGTTCGGTATGGTAAAATCAAAAATACATTTTCTTATTTTTGGGAAAGGTAAAAAAAAATATTTAAACTAATTGAAAGTTATTATTAATTGAAAATGATTATTAATAGCGGCTAATTTATAAATAATGGAAAAAAATTATCAATCCATAAGTATTTCATAATTGTTATAACCTTAAAGGATTTAAAAAAAAAGTAAAATAAAAAAAGTTTGGTATTCGGTACGGTATGGTATACGGGCATCAATACCGTATACCGTACTGAATAGCGGAATTATAAACACAATTATTGAATACCAAACTGAATTTTCGGTCCGTTATCTGGTATGTGTCGAATTTTTTGGTTCGATCGGTTTACCGATCGAATGAACACCCCTAGTTATTGCAGAAGGATAGAGTTTAGCCTGTAGTAATTACATTACTACAGGTTCTTTTGTCAATCGAATAAAGAAATAAAGAAAATTTAATCAAACTCTCACAGAACATATCTAGAGATTATTCAAAATACTTAAACCAGCAAAAAGGATTAGAGATTAATCAGAACTCGAGCATGTATTGTGAAAATAAATATCGATAGATAAATTGTACAATAAAATGATATTTAAGTAACAAAATGAATTAACAAGATCAAAAAATTCTTTTCACAAGACCAAAATATCATTAAATATCACTACATAAAAATTATTTTCACAAGATCAAATATCTACCGTAAAGTTACCATTAAATAGAAATACTAAAATTATGTTCCATTAAATAAAATAAAGAGTAAAAAGCAGTTTGCCCCCTAAACTAATGGTCGTTTTGCACTTTGCCCCCTAAACAAAAAAAATTTGCACGTTTTTACCTGAACTCCTTAGTTTGTTGCAGGGTGCCTCCTAAACCGAGTTTTCCGGCAATTTTAGACGGAAAGTTAAACAGGTGCATTGCACATGAAATTTGTAGGGGTAAATTCATAAATTCACTTCCATTTTATATATATTAAATTTAAATTTAAAAAATAAATTAAAAAAAAAAAAAAAAACATCTGCAACATCTTCATCCCTCACCCACCCACCATCCGTGATTTACCTATCCATCTCCAAAGCTCGATCCCATCGATACCGGCTTTACGACAACTATCTCTCCTCCGATCCCGACTACAACTTGTCATAATCTCTTACCTCCGCCTAATTATCTCCTCCATCTACCTCCACTGCATCCACCATACGACCTCCGATGTCCATTCTTTCTCCTGTCAAATCATAAATGTCATTCTCGATTCTTCCTTAAAGAGAGAAATTGAAATCTTCCTATTCTTCCTTAGTTGTTCCAGTGTCCCCATCACCAATTCTCTCAGCCTCTGCAATTCTTATCATTACCACGTACTTCGCCTCCTCATTAGCCTCGTCGCCGGCAAAAACAGAGTAGTTTCACAATGGGATGGTGGCGGTTGTGGGCTAGGGTTGTGGTCTAAGTTTATGGGCTGGGAATTTGGGGGTGGGTCAGGTAAATTGCAGCGGCAGAAGTGGTGGGAACTAGAGGCGGCAGCGGAGGAGAAAAAAGGGGGCAGTGGTGGGTCAGGTAAATGGACAAGAAAGAAGAAATAGAACAGAGCGTAAAAAGGGGGAAGAAGAAAAAAAAGGAAAAAAGAAAAAGGAAAAAAAGAAGAAATAGAACAGAGCAGAAAAAGGGGAGGAAGAAAAAAAGGTAAAGAAAGAAAAGGAAAAAAAGGAAAAAAAAGAAAAGGAAAAAAGGCATGTGGTGGGTTTTTTGTATTTTTTCCTTTATTATAAATGATTATTTTATATTTAATACATACATTTTAAGAATGGACAATTTTACCCTTGTAAATTGCACGTGCAACGCATATGATTTGTCATTCCGTTCAAAATTGCCGGAAAATGCAGTTCAGGGGGCACCGTGCAATGAATTAACTAGTTCAGGTAAAAACGTGCTAATTTTTTTTGTTTGGGGGGCAAAGTGCAAAACGACCATTAGTTTAGGGGGTAAACTGCTTTTTACTCTAAAATAAATCTATATAATATATAAATTGAAACCCTCATAGCTTAGAAATCCGACATTTGGCATCCATGTCATCGACACGTGTGAATCTACATGGCATCCTACTCATTTTACACATGTTATTATTTATTACTTTGATATCTTCCATTTTTATTTATCATCATTAATTGATGATTAGGCTAAACCTGCCAAAAATATTATCCAGATCATTAATTGGTATTTTAATATGGAAATAATATCTTATGTCATAACAATTTACCAAATATATTTAAAATATCTTCCATACTCCGTGGTATCAACTTTAATCATAATCAATTAATATCAATTAAAATATTTACGAAAATGCTATTTGCGGTCGCAAAATTGCTATTCGCGGTTTATAACAAAACCCCCCAAAACTTTTAATAATATCAAAAAAACCCCCCAAAACTGCAAATAGCAAAAAAAAAAAAAAATTCGAAAATTCAAAATCAAGCTTGAAGAAGGGTTGGGCTTCGATTTTTTGATGTAATTTCGACTATTTTATGTGTAACATGCATTGGGTAGGTCGATTACGGAACCAATTTCATGTTAAAAAGCCCTACAAATCAATTTGTAGGGCTTTTTTTTTTTGCAAAAAATGTTCGAACGCCCAAGATGGGCGCCCAAGGCGTGTACGAACGCCCGGAACGGGCATCCGTACACGCCTTGGGCGCCCATCTTGGGCGTTCGAACATTAAAAAAAATAAATAAATAAATAACTTTTTTTTTGCACTGGACGCCCAACTCGGGCGCCCAAATGCAGCTTGCACGCCCAACTTGGGCGTGCACCGCATGAATGGGCGCCCAAGTTGGGCGTTTACGCGTTTTAGGGGGTGTTTTTGGATTGTTTTGGAAAGTTTTGGGGTTTTAGTGTAATAAAGTGTTTTTTGAGGGGGTTTTGTTAAAAACCGCAAATAGCAATTTTCAAACCGCAAAAAGCAATTCCCAATATTTATCATATTAATTTAATATGTAAAATATTCAATTTTGATTTTCATAGAATGCTTAAATAATAATTGTCATTATTTCCGATTTATAGATTGCCGCCCATTATAGAATTTGATTTTTTTAACTATATTTTCGGATTAAAAATCCTACAATTTCAATTCAAATAAAATTGAAAAATTAACCCAAAATAAAATAAATTATCCGGATTTGTGTATTAAGTGGTGTCAATTATTTCTATAGATAATTTGAATCAAATCAATTTACATTGGTTTTAAATATTTAGTAACCTCTTCAATGCACATTTCCAAAATTACTAAACATTTAAAATATTTCCTTATAAAATGAAAGTCAATGAATATTTATGTATTAATACCTAATTTGGACGTTTGTAGATAACTGTGAATTATAATAATGAAATGAATGATTGATTTAAAATTAATTAACCTCATTTTTTCACAATGTTATTTATATCTTATATATTATAAATATCAAAATCAAATCTTTTTTATTACAATCAAATTTCCGAAAATTTATTTTCAGAATGAATATCACAGGAATTGATTATTTTGTCATTTAGTCATTATTCACTATGTGTAATTTAAATTAATTTCGTCAATTATCTTCTAAATATATGCCATTAAATCTCTCTTTCCTTCATAACATTTTTCTTTTACTTTTTTATTCTCCGAAAATTAGTATAAAAACCCTCCATCCTAACACATTCAATCACATTCATACTCTACACCCCACTTTTTGGAATCACACGAAAACACTATAGAGTCAACACAATTATTTTTTTAATATTTGTATTCAATTATGAAGATTTACGTTTATTTTTGTGTAATTATTATTTTAGTTCGTTCGATGCATATTGTTTTTTCTATATTATTTTTTCTCAAAATGTTCCGTTATAAATACCAATATAATTTTTTTTTTGGTTATAATAGGAGGAACATGTTGATCAAATTTATCAACAAAATTAAAGATTCCACATGCAATAGATGAGAGCGAGCGCACGACGCTTGCTATTAAATCTTCTTCTTTTGTTTTCTATTTTTTTTTTCTTACTCATTTAAGGGGACACTTTATTGTTACACTTTGTTCTTATCCATGGCTAGATTTGTTTGTGTTTTAGAATGGAGTGTTAGCACATGTTAATAAGGTAGAATACATTTCTAAATTGATATAAACATTTCAAAGGTATTTAGTTTTAATCAAATCGAGTGAGTTTTTTTGGTTTTTGAAAATATAGTCATTTTTTTTGTGGATTTTTCGAATATTTATTTTTATAAATTTATGTTTTAGATACATATTCAATATAATATGCTTCATGTTAACTACCGTAGTATGTTAGTTGGCAATAGTTTTGAAATTTAAAACTCATTGACCCACCCTTAAACATATAGTCTTTTGGCATTTTGCACCCCAAAAAAATATTTATTAGTATTTTTCACCCTCAAACCACAATATATCATCCACACTGCACACTATAATATTTTTTTTAAAATTTTATGAGGGAATGGTCATCTTTTTGGTGATTTTGTTTTTCGAGATACATTATACAAAATTAGAATATCATTTATTCTAATTAAGTACAACCTAATTTCGAGCAAAAAAGGCAAAAAAAAAAGGTCTCTTTAAATTATTTCAATTTTTATTTTCTCATGTGAAATATAAAAGAAATTCTCATAAACTTTTATTAGCAAATTATTCAATTGGTAGACCTTTCATTGCAATTGGTGAAAATATTTGATGGATTTTTATATATAAAAAAGCATAACTTTTACGTGATTTGGTTAGAAAATAGGTCACGGGAAACTAAGTATAATACCCTCGCTTCTCACCCATTACGTAGCATCCTTAATCGACACAATATTTTTTTACTTTCACGTGAAAATTCTTGCTGCACATGGTCATGTGTTTTTTTTTTCCTTCCGTAATTTATGTAACCATCGGAGTATGTTGTTTGTACAAAAAACATTTAGTTTGTTCAATGGATGTTTTTTTTTTTCGTCCTGCTTATGTTTTATTGTAATATTTCATTATATAATAAGATCTAATGTAACTTATGTTATATAATATCTAAAATTTGAATTCCATCCTCAATTGTTTGACATTTGGCAATTTCAATTGGTGACATGAATTCAATTTCATCTCATGTGACAAATTGATTGGTGAAAATAAATCATCAAAAAACATGTCACAATTTTCTAAAATTAAAGATAATTAAATATATTTAATTATTTTATCAATATATTTATATCCCATCATTTATAAATTGCTCTAAATATATCAATTTTCTTGGAAACTCTAAATAGATTTATTTTTAAATTTAATTTAATTTTAATAATAATTAATTTAATTTGAATTTAGTTAAATGCAATTTCAAATCTTCCCTTATTATAATTTCTTGATTGGTGGTGTTACAAAAGAAATTATTTGAATTCATAAACATAGATTTATATTAAAACAAATATTGCATAATAAATAATTTGATAAAATACACTTTACACGAACATGACTATACTACTGTATAATGCAAAAATTGGCACTATTTTTTTTGTCTGCTATGTGAACACTAACGTTTTCTGATATCCTTATAATATTTTAAATAATTTTAATGTCATTTTGATAATATAATTAAATATTAATTTCTAATATATTTAATATGTATTTTTTGATGCTTCGGCTACCACACATAAGGATTTTGATTTAAAGGTTGCGTGATTTAATAAAATATTTTTGATACAAAATAATAGATCATTGCAAAAAAAAAAAAATGATGCAAAAACAGAATTATGATTGTGATTGGTATTAGGATTATACTTAATATTCTTTGAATTAGTATTAGTATTAATATTAGGATTAGGATTCGAATTATAATTAGGATTCATATAGTATTAGAATTAATATTAAGATTAGGATAAGGATTAGAACTAGGATTAGAATTATGATTATGATTATGATTTATATTAGTATTAAAATTATAATTAAAATTATGCTTATGATTAATACTACAATTAGTGACATGTATGAGTATTAAGATTATGATTAGCATTAGGATTAAGATTATCATTAGAATTAAGATTGGAATTAGAATTATAATTAATATTAGCAGTACCATTACCATTAACATTATTAGTATTAAAATTATTAGGGTTATGGTTAGCATTATGATTAGTGTTAGGAATAGGAATAGGATTACAATTAGATCTATGATTAGTGTTATGAATAGGATTATGAATATGATAATGATTTGGATAATATTAGGATTATGATTAGTGTTAGGAATAGGATTAGGATTACAATTAGATTTATGATTAGTGTTATGATTATGATAATAATTTGGATAATATTAGGATTACACTTATAATTAGCATTAGCACAATGATTAGCATATCCAGATTATCATTAGCATTAAAATTGGTATTAGCATTAGTACATTAGCATTAATATTAACAATATTAACATATTAGTATTAGTAATAATATTAATATTAATATGAGTATTAGTATTAATATTAGTATTAGTAATAGTAATAGTATTAGCATTAGTATTAGTATTAGTATTAATATTAGTTCTAGTATTAGTATTAATATTTATATTAGTATTAATATCAATATTAACATCACTATCAATATCGGTATCAGAATCAGTATAAGTATTAGTATAGGTATCAGTATCAATATCAGTATCATTATTATCATTACCAATACCAGTATCATTATCAGTATTAGTATCAATATTAGTATGAGTAATAGTATGAGTATTAGTATGAGTATGAGTATCAATATTAGTATGAGTGTTAGTATGAGTGTCAGTATGCGTATCAGTATCAGTATTAATACTATATTAGTATTACTATTAATATGAATATTAATATTACTATGAATATCAGTATCAGTATCAGTACCAATATCAGTATTAATATGAGTATTATTATTATTATTATTATTACTATTATTATTATTATTATTATTATTATTATTATTATTATTATTATTATTATTATTATTATTATTATTATTATTATTATTATTATTATTATTATTATTATTATTATTATTATTATTATTATTATTATTATTATTATTATTATTATTATTATTATTATTATTATTATTATTATTATTATTATTATTATTATTATTATTATTATTATTATTATTATTATTATTATTATTATTATTATTATTATTATTATTATTATTATTATTATTATTATTATTATTATTATTATTATTATTATTATTATTATTATTATTATTATTATTATTATTATTATTATTATTATTATTATTATTATTATTATTATTATTATTATTATTATTATTATTATTATTATTATTATTATTATTATTATTATTATTATTATTATTATTATTATTATTATTATTATTATTATTATTATTATTATTATTATTATTATTATTATTATTATTATTATTATTATTATTATTATTATTATTATTATTATTATTATTATTATTATTATTATTATTATTATTATTATTATTATTATTATTATTATTATTATTATTATTATTATTATTATTATTATTATTATATTATTATTATTATTATTATTATTATTATTATTATTATTATTATTATTATTATTATTATTATTATTATTATTATGATTATTATTATTATTATTATTATTATTATTATTATTATTATCATTATTATTATCATTATTATTATTATTATTATTATTATTATTATTATTATTATTATTATTATTATTATTATTATTATTATTATTATTATTATTATTATTATTATTATTATTATTATTATTATTATTATTATTATTATTATTATTATTATTATTATTATTATTATTATTATTATTATTATTATTATTATTATTATTATTATTATTATTATTATTATTATTATTATTATTATTATTATTATTATTATTATTATTATTATTATTATTATTATTATTATTATTATTATTATTATTATTATTATTATTATTATTATTATTATTATTATTATTATTATTATTATTATTATTATTATTATTATTATTATTATTATTATTATTATTATTATTATTATTATTATTATTATTATTATTATTATTATTATTATTATTATTATTATTATTATTATTATTATTATTATTATTATTATTATTATTATTATTATTATTATTATTATTATTATTATTATTATTATTATTATTATTATTATTATTATTATTATTATTATTATTATTATTATTATTATTATTATTATTATTATTATTATTATTATTATTATTATTATTATTATTATTATTATTATTATTATTATTATTATTATTATTATTATTATTATTATTATTATTATTATTATTATTATTATTATGATTATTATTATTATTATTATTATTATTATGATTATTATTATTATTATTATTATCATTATTATTATTATTATTATTATTATTATTATTATTATTATTATTATTATTATTATTATTATTATTATTATTATTATTATTATTATTATTATTATTATTATTATTATTATTATTATTATTATTATTATTATTATTATTATTATTATTATTATTATTATTATTATTATTATTATTATTATTATTATTATTATTATTATTATTATTATTATTATTATTATTATTATTATTATTATTATTATTATTATTATGATTATTATTATTATTATTATTATTATTATTATTATTATTATTATTATTATTATTATTATTATTATTATTATTATTATTATTATCATTATTATTATCATTATTATTATTATTATTATTATTATTATTATTATTATTATTATTATTATTATTATTATTATTATTATTATTATTATTATTATTATTATTATTATTATTATTATTATTATTATTATTATTATTATTATTATTATTATTATTATTATTATTATTATTATTATTATTATTATTATTATTATTATTATTATTATTATTATTATTATTATTATTATTATTATTATTATTATTATTATTATTATTATTATTATTATTATTATTATTATTATTATTATTATTATTATTATTATTATTATTATTATTATTATTATTATTATTATTATTATTATTATTATTATTATTATTATTATTATTATTATTATTATTATTATTATTATTATTATTATTATTATTATTATTATTATTATTATTATTATTATTATTATTATTATTATTATTATTATTATTATTATTATTATTATTATTATTATTATTATTATTATTATTATTATTATTATTAGAACATAATATAATAATAATAATAATAACATACTAACATTCATTATAACATCATAACATAATAATAATAACATACAATGTCAATAGTAATACATTCATTCCAATAAAAAAAAAAACTAAATCAAACACTATTTAGAATATTTCACGCTTCACGTCGACTCCGCAACGCCTTTGGTAGACTACTCTGACCTCCCATATATTGGAAAATGATTATGCTTCCCGTATACTACTCTGACCTCCCATCTATCGTCCGACCGTAGCTTTCCGACAAAATTATTATTATTATTATTATTATTATTATTATTATTATTATTATTATTATTATTATTATTATTATTATTATTATTATTATTATTATTATTATTATTATTATTATTAGCATTAGTATCAGTATGAGTATGAGTATTAGTATTAACATTAATATTAATATCAGTATGAGTATTAGTACGAGTATTAGTACAAGTATCAATATTAATATTAGTATCACTACCAGTATCATATTAATATTATTATCAGTATCAGTAGCTTTATTAGTACCAATATCAGTATTAGTATTAGTATCAGTAACAATATTAAAATTAGTATTAGTAGTAGTATTTGTAGTAGTATTAGTATTAGTATTATTATTAGTATTAGTATTAGTATTAGTATTAATATTAGTATTAGTATTAGTATTAGTATTAGTATTAGTATTAGTATTAGTATTAGTATTAGTATTAGTATTAGTATTAGTATTAGTATTAGTATTAGTATTAGTATTAGTATTAGTATTAGTATTAGTATTAGTATTAGTATTCGTATTAGTATTAATATTAGTATTGATATTGGTATTGGTATTGGTATTGGTATTGGTATTGGTATTGGTATTGATATTGGTATTGGTATTGGTATTGGTATTGGTATTGGTATTGGTATTGGTATTGGTATTGGTATTAGTAATGGTATTGGTATTGGTATTAGTATTAGTATTAATATTAATATTCATATTAGTAATAGTAATAGTATTGATATTAGTATTCTGTTAGCATTAATATTAGCATTAGCATTAGCATATTATGATTAATATCAGTATGCATATTATTATTAGGGTTAGCATTATGATTATAATTAGTATTGATATTAGTATTATCATTATCATTAGAATTAGGATTAGGATTAACAGTACCATTAGCATATTAGGATTGGTATTAAGAATAGCGTTATCATTAGCATATTTCGATTTTTATTAGGATAATAATTAGGATCAATATTATTATTATTAGGATTATGATTAGAATTAGTATTAGAATTAAGATTAGTATTAACATTATGATTATAATTATGATCCGGATTGTGATTAGGATTATAGTTATAATTAGAATGGGTATTAGGATTATGATTAGGGTTAGGAGTAACATTAGCATATGATTAGCATTAGTATATTAGCTTTGGTCATGGTAATAGTAATGGTAGTGGTAATGGTAATGGTAGTGGTAATGGTAATGGTAATGATAATGGTTATGATAATGGTAATGATAATGATAATGATAATGGTAATGGTATTGATAATGACATTAGTACTATTGGTATTGATATTCATATTATTATTAGTATTAGTAGTAGTATTAGTATTATCATTAGCATTAGTATTATAACTATGATTAGAATAATGATTAGTATTATGATTAACATTAGCATTACAAATATAATTATGATTAGAATTTCAATTAGGAGTAGGATTAAGATTATTAGTAATGGTAATGGTAATAATAATTGTAATGGTATTGGTAATGGTATTGTTATTGATATTGATATTTCTATTGATATTGGTATTAATATTAATATTGGTATTGACATCGGTATTAGTATTGGTATTGATATTGGTATTAATATTGGTAGTGGTATTTGTGTTGATATTGGTATTGGTATTGATATTAGTATTGGTATTGATATTAGTATTAGTATTTTTATTGGTATTGATAATGGTACATGTAATGGCAATAGTAATGGTATTGATAATGGTAATAGTAATGGCAATAATAATGGCAATTTTAACGGCAATGGTAAGGGATATGGTAACTGTAATGGTAATGATAATGGTAATGTTAATGGTGTTTGTGTTGGTGTTGGTGCTGGTGCTGGTGTTGGTTTTGGTTTTGATTTTGGTATTGGTATTGGTATTGGTATTGGTATTGATATTGGTAGTAGTATTGTTATTGTTATTAGTATATTAATATTAGCATTAGTATTGACATTAGTATATTAAAGTTAGCATTATCATATGATATATGTAATAATATTATTAGTATTAGTATTAGTATGAGGATTATGTGTTATTTCTCTGCTACAACCGATGAAGACTACACTGGGTGATTTTTTTTACCTTGGATCCCACACCAATGTATGTGTTTGTATATTTGTGTGCATATGAATGATAAAGAGCTAGCCGGTGTATTTTATTGGGTGTAGCATAAAATAAATTGAGGATTATGATTAAGATTGATATTAATAAAACAGTACTGGAATTGAAATTCCCGATGACATGCAGATTCATGATTCTTTCGATTCGTTTTTTGGATCTTATAGAGTTTGTTTATCCAAATCTGGTGTGCAACCTGTTCAATTAAATAACCCCTATGTAAGATTTTTATGAAGTAGGGATCTGGCGATTCGACCAACGTTACAAACAATGTGGTACACCTGAAAACTTTTCATCATATATTAAGGTAACTACGTAAAATTGTATACATTATTAAATAACAACCTTTAATTTTTTATTACTTATATGTATGGTTATTCGTAATTTGTATTGTACTATGAACTTACTATCGATTCCACTCGAGATTTTTTATCAAGGTAAATTTAGTGTAAAATGATTTTATTTCATTAAACATTTATATTGTTGTTGTTTTGGTAATTGTTTGTTATTTCGTATGACAACTGTACAAAATATATAGGTTACTCGCACTGTATTAGATACATGCGTTAGGGTTGTTGTTATCAAACGCAATAACAATAATTGTTTCAAATTAAGAATTTGAATTAATTGGTCGTTATGGTTGTACAATTTTGGGACCAACGCTGTATTCACTCTTTGTATACGGTAAATAAACCTTTGATTTTTAATTTTTCCACTTATTTTGGCTTAATTGATCACTTATACTATACGAAATAGTTTTTTATTTAATAGTTTTCTACTGCTTTGTATTGCATATCAACCATTCATTTTATTATTTGGAGAAATTTTTTATTATCAAATATTTGTTAGAACTCAATGGAGGAAACTATTTATTAAAAAGTGTTCGATGATATCATGGATGCTGTTACAAATGACATAGGTGGACTGTTCTTTCTTTATGGGCATAAAGGAACACGAAAGACTTTCGTACAGAAAACTTTATCGGCTGTTATCCGTTCAAAAGGCGAAATAGTTATAAATGTTGCTTCCAGTGGTTTTGCTTCGGTTCGCTTCTACTTCCAGGTGGCATAACTGCTCATTCGAGATTTGTACTGCCAATAATTGTACATGACAGCTCCACATGCAACATCAAACAACAGAGCCCACAGGCAGAATTGTTGTCTAGAGCAAAGCTAATCATATGGGACGAGGCACCGATGATGCACAGGTACTGTTTCGAAGCAGTCGACAAAACAATGAAATCTATACTTGATTAAGATATGCCATTCGGAGGCAAGGTTGTAGTGCTTGGAGGGGACTTTCGGCAAATTCTGCCAGTTGTGTTGAAAGCGTTGAGACAAGACATTGTTCATGCTACAATCAATTCATCACCGTTGTTGATACAATGTAACGTTATGAAGTTGAACAAAGACATGAGACTTGAGTTGTCCTCCTCTTCCGCCAATGCAGATGAAATAAGAGAATTTGCGAAATGGATATTGAGAATCGGCAATGGCGATGGTGGCGAGGTAAATGACGGTGATGCCACATTTGAAATTCCCGATGACATGCTGATTCGGAATTCTTCAGATCCCTTTTTGGATCTTATAGAATTTGTCTATCCCGATCTGGTGACCAACGTTTTCATCCCGAGTATTTCGAAGGCAAAGCAATTCTTGCACCCACTAATGAAAGTGTCGGTTTTGTGAACGATCATTTTTTGTCGATCATAACTGGAGAGGAGATGGTCTATTTCAGCTCCGATAGTATGTGCAAGGAGGAGTTATTGTCGGATGTCAACACAGATATATACTCACCGGAGTTTCTCAACACCATATCATACTCCGAAATTCCACCGCATAAGTTGACATTGGAAAGAGGTATTCCCGTTATGCTCATCAGAAATATTAATCAGGCCAGAGGATTGTGCAATGGAACAAGGCTTCAGGTTATTAATATGGGAAAACACGTTTTCAACTGCAGGTTCCTATCCGGTAAACATATTGGTGATATGGTGCTCATTCCTAGAAGGACTTTGGTACCGTCCAACTCTACATTGCCTATTAAATTCCAGCAACGTCAGTTTCCGCTGATGGTATCATTCGCAATGACAATCAATAAAAGTCTAGGACAGACTCTTTCTCACGTGGGTCTGTATTTGCCGAGACCTGTTTTCAGTCACATGCAACTCTATGTCGCACTCTCTAGAGTTAAGAGTCGAAGTGGCATAAAGATTTTGTTTAACTCGGAATCTGGTGATAGGACCAATGCTTCAAATAATGTTGTATACAAGAAAGTTTTTCAGCGTATATGAAGGTCTTTCTATATACAAAAATTACAATATTCATTGACGACCTTTATATTCTATTATTTATATGTTTTGTTATTCCTCATTTGTAAGTTTATTTTAATTGTACTAGGAACTTGCTATGGACTCCGCTCACTATATATCATGAAGATAATTTTATTACAATGATTTTATGCCATTAAACAGTGATATTGATATTGTTTTGGTAACAATTTACATATTTTGTGTGACCATTGTACAACATATGCAAGTCAATTCTATTGGTATTGTTTTGGTAATTTTTTTACAATGATTTTATACCATTAAACAGTTGCATTGTATCGGATTTGTTGCATGGGTTTAGGGCGGTTGGTATCAAACAATTCAAGTTTTCAACTTTCATGTCATTATGGTTGTACAAGTTTGGGACGAACTATATATTCGCTCTTTTGTATATGGAAATTAAAACCTTCGATGTTTAGTTTTTTCACTTATATCGACTTATTTCATCACTTACACCGTACAAATTAGTTTTATTTTTGAATATTTTCTACTTATTTCTTTTACTTATTAACAATTAATATTACTATTTCGAGAACCTTTTTTATTATTCAATATTTGTTTTACAATGAATACCCCGTGCATCGCACGGGTGTATTACTAGTTAAAATACAAAAGTTAAATCAATGGCTTAGTTAATTCATCGTACGTTCACCATGAAACCACCTCATCTCCCCAAACGCCGTGGAAACCTCCCTCCATACACCGGAGACAAAATTAAAACTAATTCATGTAGGAATTTGGATTGGTCATAGGCACCCAGAAAAAGATTAACGTGGGTAATTTTTTTTAGGTGTAGATTATGATATTGTTAAAGAAAATAGAGTAGTTTTCGAAAGTGTAAATAAATTGGGGTAGGTCGTTAGTCCCAATGGCGGCTCTATTTATTGTCACTGCTGACATAAACGCCTTGATTCGCCTTATTTTTTTTAATGTGAATTAATTTTACGGTCCAAATTAGAGATCGGGGCAACGTTTGGAAGATCTAACGACTAGTTGTGGTGACAACTGACCTAGGGGTTCGTGCGTTGGCTAAAGCCGCCAATGTCAACGGCGACTCCATTTCTCTTCCCCCCCCCCCCCCCTCCACCCCTCTCCATCATCCTCAATCTCCGTAAACAGACAACAATATAGATTTTCAGACGGAAAAAAAAGAACTCCAATTATTCTCGTTGGCGACTCCACCCGTTGTCGTTCCCACTGTCCTTTCGGTTCTCGTCGCCATAGCTCCTCTCGCCGCCCACTAGTAGAAAAATGGCTTTTTACTACGATCATTGACCGTAACAAAAGATATCAAATTCTTAGTAAAAATACTTTTGCTGCGCATTTTCTATGAATTTTCCCCGTAGCATATACGGGCGTGATAAAATTTTGCTACGGTAAATGGCCGTATCAAATATTTTTTTGCTACGGTAAATCCTAATATTTATTACAACTTCAAAATTGTCTTGTCGTAAAAAATACCATTTGTTACGGTTTTTTACTGTAGCAAAAAAATTCGTTGTAAAAAGTAATTTTTTTACTAGTGGTCACTCCTCTCGCGCCCCCACTCAACGCCCGCACTACCCGCTCACAAATCACCGCCGCTCCTCTCTCCGGCTCTAGTCACCGACGTCGGTTTATTCAGCGAGATAATTTTTAATTTATTAGTCATTAAGCATGTTATTTTTAATTAATTATTGTATAAGCATATTCTTGATTATTAATTATTTTATATCATATATTTTGTTATTGATTATTTTATAAACATGTGCTGAACTATTAAATTATTTTATACCATGTGTATAGTTAATGATTGATGACTTGTTTTATATGCATAATATTTTAGGGTTTATGATTGATGATTTTTTTTTTATATGCTTAATATTTTAGTGTTAATGATTGATGAGTTGTTTAGTGTCTTTAGAAAATATGTTAGTGTAAAATAAAATTGAAATCGATAATTTTTAATTATTCCTTAATCTTTTGAAAATTGATGGCGACTAAAAATAATGTTACATTGTAAGTGTACTTTGGAGATCACGTGATGATTGGGTAGCGAGATATAGGATTGTCCAAAAAACTGCATTTCGAATTTAAACGTGACTTGTCTTTTACTCAATTTTGTCGAAATTGTATCATCAATTTTGTCGGAATTGTATCACCGCCTAGTGGTCGATATTAATCAGTTTGGAGTAAGAGTGAGTTGTAAATCATATATTTTAAATGGAGAAAGAATGAAGGAAATGAATACCAAGATGACAACAAATGAAAGTTTACAAATGTATATCGATCCGGAAGAAGGGAACAACTCAATCGAAGTATTTGTTGAGGAACCGAGATACATTGATAGTGCCCCACAACAAGTGAGTGAAGAGGCAATCGATTTGAATGAACCAAATTATTCACAACCATAAGTGATTCCCAATTTTATTGCGGCGAACAAGACATCCCCAACTTAGGGTTCGAGAACTATTATGAGACTAGTGGAGCAAGAGAGGTGCACAGAGATCCCTATACAATTAACTGTGGTGATTTATGGGGATTTGTTGGTGAGTCGAGTGGGACGAGACGGAACATTTTGGATGATGATGAACCTATATGAGACTCCTTTGGGACAAACAGTCTTGTGAATTTGGAACCATCTGATGACGGAGATAATGACGATGACCCTATATGAGACTCATTCGAGGCCTTAGAGCTACTTTTGAGCTGCTCATTATGGTCGTGAAGCTTCATGCATATATGGTTCACCGTCTCCACATCCTTGAGCAACTTCGGGGGTGACCTCAGCGCCCTTCAGCGCAGAGGCACGGTTGGCCACGAACCCCGTCAACTACGTTAAAACATAAACCAACCATTACAATAAGAATAAGCGAACAAACGAGCCCAACACTACATCGAGAAGAATTCATACCTGGGCCAAGGCAATGGAGCGGGAGGTGCGCTCCAGCATCGCACCCTCGGAAAAGTTCTGCAAGAACTCTCGATCCCGAGGAGAGATGAGACCAGCATAGAAGTCCACGAGCTCGTCTTGCTACCCATCCAAGGGCGCCAAAAAAGAAGAAGGAACGGGAATGGTAGGAACAACGGGTCTCGGTACACTGATAGGTCGCTTGGCCGAGGGATCCCGAGGAGGATGGCTTGCAGCGGGTCGCTTCTCGATTGCCCTGCCATGAGCCGCACCAAGCCCCTGAGTTTTCGCAAGCACAAGAGTGGTCGTTGGAGTAGCAGCGGGGGATTCCGCCCCTCTGACGGGTGACCAGGAGCATAGTGTGGAGGCCTCGGTAGGCTCGTTCGAACCAACCCTCTTCCTCAGCTTGCTAAATAGACTCATCTCTGACACAACGAATAAAAAGAAACAAGAGTAAGAAAACCAAACGTAAACGAAAAAAGAGGAAAAAAGAAAATTCGTAAATACGCTCAAAACACGTAAATGCCGTATCATCACCACAATCTCGGACACTTGTCATGGGCAAGCTCGAAACTGCCAAGCCAAAACCCAGCATGAGAAGGAGAGAATTTACCACTTTCTCTACATTGAGCATAGAGTGCCGAAAGAAACTATTTACCGTCTCCACCTCGGATTGGAGGTTGCTAGGCACGGGCTCCTGAAATGGAGTCTCGGATACGGGAGTGGTGGGGAAGAACCATGGTAATCGGGATCAGATGAAGAAATATCTACGCGACCAATCTAATGGATTTGATAGGTCGCAGAAGAGGCGGGGATCATAACGAGCGAAAAGGATGAAAGAAATTGTGCCAACCTTTTTCACGAAGAAAAAATAATAAAATAACGCAGTCGGGGGCTCGATACCCAAGTAGCAGCTGACAATATAAAAACAACTCATCTGGATGATCGCCGGAGGAGTAAACTAGTTGAGTGGGACTTTGTACTTCTGAGAAACTTTGACAAAGAAAAGCTTGAGGGGAGGAAAGACTCGCCTTAACCTGATCAGAGCTAAAGGTCGCGCAACTTTGAGGTGGACATGTCGGGTTATCCGTTGAGCGGGTCACCAAGGCCTCATAGCCCTCACGAATTTTTGTTACCTTAGCTACGTTCGCTAGCTGGGATAGAACAACGAGCGACGGAAACGAAAGTGCAGGAGCACTAGGACTAGTCACTGGAGTTTCGGTAGTGACACTCAGAGTAATGGGCGTTTGAGTGGAACAAGACATTTTTTTCTTAAAAATATATGTCCTAAAAAGGGGAACAAATCCTTACTTAAAAATCGAAGGGCACCAGTAAGGGAAAAAATAAGTGCAAATCAAACACAACAAGATGAATGCAGCAATCCTCACGCATTTCACGTTTATTTATACTAATCGTGTGAAGAGGAAAGGGGGATGAGATTCACCGTTGGATCAAACCAGATTCGACGGTGCCAAGAGGGCCACGTTAAGGGAAATTCAAGAGATGCGACAACACATTAAATTGACATATATCCCTAGGCCTCTCAACAACCATATGTGGGCCTCAAGGTAAAAACGTGGGTCCAGCCCGCAAAACTCCACTAAACCCTAACCACACGATTCATGTTAATCCAGGGTTGAAGAATTTTAACTGGCAAAAAGGCAGTCGAAAAGACCACAACATGAAAATATAGTTAGAGTAGCGCAACCCTAGGAATTTGAATCATTATCAAAGACACTGGATTCATTAAATAGCTTACACACCTTTCCATTTGAAAAGAAACATCCATGCACGGGTGTATTAAACACAACTAAGATGCTTTCTTGTTAGCTACTGTATTAGTGAGTAGTTTATTTAATTACGTATTAGTGGGTAGTTTAAATTATGTTAGTGGGTCAGTTATTTAGTTCATGTTGTTAGTCTTTTAGTAGATTATTAAGTGGTTTAGTGGGTCCTTATTTTATGTTTGTGTATGCCTATATAAAGGCTATTTCCATTGAAGTCTTAATGTGCATATGGCAGTAGTTCCCTTCATCTATTTGTTTTTCATTATTATTATCTTCTTTATTTACTATCAGTGGTACCATCGGGTGAGGTCCTAAAATTAAAAAAAAAAATTAAGTGAGAGTTGTTCCAACAGAAAGAGAGAAAAGAAAGGTGAGAGAAACAAAAAGAGAGAAAAATAAGGTGAGGGAAACATAAAAAGAGAAAAAAACGTGATATACTTCCTTTGAAAAAGCTGTAGCTTTATCATTCATGGGTTCTGAAAATAACTTTGTGCAGGCAGCAATTCCACACTTTGACGGTCATTATGACCACTGGAGCATGTTGATGGAGAATTTTCTACGATCCAAAGAGTATTGGCCAATCGTAGAAACTGGTGTTGGAGAACCTGGAAATGTCGAAACTTTGACGAAAGGTGAAAAAACAGACTTGGAAGCGAGACGGCTGAAAGATTTAAAGGCGAAAAATTATCTCTTTCAGGCGATTGATCGCCCCATCTCGGAAACTATTCTTTGCAAAGAAACTTCCAAAGATATTTGGGATTCCATGAATAAGAAATATGAAGGCTCGGCGAGGGTGAAGCGTGCACAGCTTCAAGCCTTGAGAAGGGATTTTGAAATACTCCAGATGAAAGATGGAGAATCAGTCACTAGCTATTGTGTTAGAACTATGGAGATCAGCAACAAAATGCGTTTCCATGGCGAGAAGATGGGAGATGTCACTATCGTGGAGAAGAAATTGCATTCCCTAACACCAAAATATGATTATGTTGTATGTTCCATTGAAGAATCAAAGGACATAGACGCACTTTCTCTCGATGAATTGCAAAGTTCATTGTTGGTCCATGAGCAAAAGATGAACCGAGGTTCAACAATAGAGGAGCAGGCCTTAAAGGCTTCTACTAATACTCATTTCTCTTGTGATAGAGGAAGGGGTAGAGGTAGAGGAAGGGGAGATCGAGGTGGAAGATATGGAGGAGGAAGAGGAGATCAAGGCGATAGAGGTAATATGAACGTTAGAGCAAACAATGACCAGTTTCACAGTAAAGAAAACGGTCGAGACGGTGACAAGTCTAAAGTCGAGTGCTTTAGATGTCATAAATTTGGTCATTATCGCTCGGAATGTTATATCAGGCTGCCTATCGACAAGGCAGAGAAGTCAAATTTTGTTGAAAACAAAGAAGGAGAAACTTTGTTAATGGCGGTTCAAAGTGAAAAAGAACCGGAGCCGAGTGTTTGGTATGTGGATACGGGCTGCAGCAACCACATGAGTGGAAGTAAGTCTTCATTTACTCGTTTAAATGAAGATTTTCATTCTACTATCAGTTTTGGAGATTTCTCTACTGTGAATGTGATGGGAAAAGGTGATGTGAATATACGAACCAAGAATGGTTTATGTGGAAACAATCTCTAATGTCTTGTATGTTCCAGACTTGAAAAATAATTTGTTAAGTGCTGGTCAATTGCAAGAAAAGGGTTATGTTATTACTATTCAGAATGGTGCTTGCGAAATTTATGATCCGACGAGAGGAGCTATTGCTATTGTTCAAATGAGTTCAAACAGGTTGTTCCCTTTAAAGATTGAGACTCTTCACACCTGCTTGATGGTCGAAGTGAAAGATCCTTCTTGGTTGTTGCACTTTCGATATGGTCACTTGAGTTTGGGGGGATTAAAAACTCTTCGACAAAAGAATATGGTAACCGTTCTTCCCCAAATCTCAGCTCCTTCTCAAATTTGTGAAGAATGTTTGTCGGCAAACAACATCGTTCCCAATTTCCTAAAGGGAAGTCCTGGAGGGCGAATGGAATTTTGGAGTTGGTGCACTCTGACATTTGTGGGCCGTTGAAACCAATTTCGAATGGAGGTAAAAGATACTTAATTACCTTCATTGACGATTTTTCCCGAAAAACTTGGGTTTACTTTTTACAGGAAAAATCTGAAGCTTTTAGTGCATTTAAAAGCTTTAAGGCTCGGGTGGAAACTGAGACGGGCGAAACGATCAAAACTCTTCGAACTGATCGTGGCGGGGAGTATTGCTCTACAGACTTTGGTGTTTTTTGTGAAGCTCGAGGCATTAGTAGAGAGCTCACAACTACTTACACACCACAACAAAATGGCGTATCGGAGAGGAAAAATAGAACTATCCTGAATATGGTTCGAAGCTTGCTGGCAAAAGGAAGGATTTCGAAACATTTTTGGCCCGAAGCTGTAAATTGGAGCGTTCACATCTTGAATAGAAGCCCTACTTTTGCTGTTCGAGATGTGACACCGGAGGAGGCCTGGAGTGGAAGGAAACCGTGTGTTGATCATTTCCGAATTTTCAGTTGCATCGCATATGTGCATGTCCCAGATGAGAAGAGAAAGAAGCTTGATGATAGAGGTGAGAAGTGTGTCTTTCTAGACATTAGTGAAACATCAAAGGCGTACAAATTGTTCAATCCAACAACAAAGAAGATTGTAATCAGCCGAGATGTATTATTTGATGAAGAAAGGACTTGGGATTGGGATAGGCAGCAGCCTACTCAAGTTCTATGTGATAATGATGTTGAAGAAACATCACCGATGCTCGACAATTCAGGAAACGATACTCCTGTAGCAGCTCAAATCTTGCCAGAAAAAGAGAGTAGTTCCAATGCCGACTCTCGTCGACGAATTCGGAGAAGGCCTGCATGGATGGAAGATTATGAGGTACCGGGATTTGATAAAGATGATGATGCAATTACTCATTTTGCATTATTTGCAGATTATGATCCAACAACCTTTGAAAGTGCCATCAAAGAAACAAAATGGCAGCAATCAATGGATGCCAAAATTGAAGCTATCGAAAGAAACGGTACGTGGGAGTTGACTGATCTTCCAGAAGGGCAGAAAACCATTGGTGTAAAATGGGTTTTTAGGACGAAACTCAAAGAAAAGGGTGAGGTGGACAAGCATAAGGCACGATTGGTTGCTAAGGGATACAAGCAAGAATATGGAGTTGATTACACAGAGGTGTTTGCTCCAGTTGCAAGGCATGACACGATCAGAATGGTGATTGCATTAGCGGCACAAAATTCTTGGCCTATATTTCAGCTTGATGTCAAATCAGCATTCTTGCATGGAAACTTGAAGGAGAAGGTATTTGTCGATCAACCCACTGGTTATGTTATGGTTAATAATGAGCATAAAGTCTATCGATTAAAAAAAGCTCTTTATGGACTTAAACAAGCTCCACGAGCTTGGTATAGTCGCATTGAGGCTTATTTTCTAAAAGCTGGTTTTAAAAAATGTCCTTACGAGCATACTTTATTTGTTAAAGTTGGAGAAAAAAGTGAAATGCTCATTGTCTGCTTGTATGTCGATGATCTCATATCTACTGGAAATTGTGATATCATGTTTTAAGAATTCAAGAAATCTATGATGGATGAGTTTGAAATGTCTGATCTTGGTAAGATCCATTATTTTCTTGGCATAGAGGTAGTGCAATGTGATAATGGAGTTTTTATATCTCAAAATAAATATGTGCGAGATATGTTAAATAGGTTTTGGATGACGGATTGCAATCATTGCAATCACGTGACTACTCCAATTGAGTTTGGCTTGAAGCTAAACAAAGATCGTGAAGGAAAGAAGGTGGAGAGCACACTTTACAAGCAAATTGTTGGCAGTTTAATGTATTTATGCTACGAGACCGGATATTATGTACTCAGTGAGCCTCATGAGTAGATACATGGAGAATCCAACTAAGATGCATATGTTAGCGGCCAAGATAATTCTTCGTTACTTACAAGGCACCAAGGAGTTTGGATTATTCTACAAGAGAGGTGCAAAGTCGAATTTGCTTGGTTTTACTGACACCGATTATGCAAGCGATCAAGATGATAGGAAGAGCACTTCGGGTTATATTTTTATGTTGGGTACAGGGGCTGTTTCGTGGTCTTCTAAAAAACAGCCAAGCCAATTGTTACTTTGTCGAGTACCGAAGCTGAATTTGTTGCTGCTATAGCTTGTGCTTGTCAAGCTATTTGGTTGAGAAGAATTCTTGAAGTACTTCAGTTCAAGCAAGGAGAAGCTACCACGGTTTTCTGTGATAACAATTCAGCCATCAAGTTATCGAAGAATCCCGTTCTACATGGAAGAAGCAAGCACATCGAAGTGAAGTATTATTATTTGAAAGATCTCTGCAGTGATGGAACAATTGAACTGGAATTATGCAGAAGCGAGGAGCAGCTCGCGGATATCTTTACTAAACCGCTAAGGTTGTTCCTCTTTCAAAATCGAAGGAATCTGATGGGCGTGTGTACTTTGGATGATCTGGAAAACGAAAGTGGCTAAACTAAAACTTCAGAGTTTTGAGTTTAAGCGAGGGAATGTTAGCTACTGTATTAGTGAGTAGTTTATTTAATTACGTATTAGTGGGTAGTTTAAATTATGTTAGTGGGTCAGTTATTTAGTTCATGTTGTTAGTGTTTTAGTGGATTATTAAATGGGTTAGTGGGTCCTTATTTTATGTTTGTGTATGCCTATATAAAGGCTATTTCTATTGAAGTCTTAATGTGCATATGGCATTAGTTCCCTTCATCTATTTGTTTTTCCTTATTATTATCTTCTTTATTTACTATCATCTCCATCTGCCCAGCGAACTAGGGGAGTAGTTGAAATTTATCTTCGCAGGATAGTTCGCTTGACCAAGAAGTTCTCCATCTACCCAGCGAATTTGGGGGGGGGGGGGGGGGTAGTAGTTGAAATCTATCTTCGCATGATAGTTCGCTCGGCCAAGACCCTCTCCATCTTCCCAACAAACTAGGGGAGTAGTAGTTGAAATTTATCTTCGCATGATAGTTCGCTCGTTCAAGATGCTCTCTATATGCCCAGCGAACTAGGGAGTGGAGTTGAAATTTATTTTCTAAGATAGTTCGCTCGATGATACGCGTAAAACCTACGTATAAATTATCGCAAGTGTACAATATCGCATTTTGTAGAATAGTGAATTGCAGATATCGATCCACATGGAATTAAGTTCCTAAATTACCAAGTACCGTAATTATACTATCCTAAAATTTATTTAGACATACGAACGAAAGGGAGAAATAAAACCAAAAAAAAAAAATAATAAAAACAATGGTCTGCCAGTAAAAACGAGGAATTCCGACGTGTGATGGCTTCTAGGGTAAAATCCACCAGTGTAGTATCGATAAAGATCCAAATCCGAATCTAATGTCAATTCTATGTTCGCCAACCTAGACACTAAAATACCCTAACCCCCGTCTCCAGTGTAGTTAGAGTCTACCCACAGGTCCGACGTCTCCGTTCTGAACCTGATATTAAGAGAACATTTAGGTCAAGTCCTTAAGGGCTACCCGAGGTGCATCACGTCTCCGTTTCCATAACAGGAGCTATGTTTTCCTAAAATCAAACGAGAAATCCTCTCTCGAGTTCATCTCCATTTAGAATCAATTCAAATGTTGGCCAAACAATCGAAAGCATTTAATACAAAAAAACATAAACAAAATCAAAGAACGACAAATAGATCATAGATCTGGAAATCAAAAACAATATATACAAGGTTTCATTTCCCTAAAAGAAAATACACAGTTCATTACAAACAGAGCATAAAAATGAAGAACACGCGAAATTATAAACTAAACGTAAAGAAAAGCTTATGAAAAACCCGAGTCGAAACCCTCGTCGAAGCTTCCCGCGAAGAACTTGCGAAAATCGAAGAAAAATCGAAGAAGAGGTCGAGAGATTAGTCTTGATATTTAAAAATGAAGAAGAGAACTCTATTTATAGTAAGAAATCAAAGAAAAATATCTCGTCTCGAATTATGTACCAAGATCGCGAGCTGGGCTTCTTGGAAACTGCGCACCGCCTTCCCAGATCGCGATACGGGAATGGTGGATCGCGATCTGGTTCTTGATCGAAAAATGTTCTATGAGACCCCCAGATCAGGATCCAGGAAGGCAGGATCGCGATCTGGGTCCTGATCAAGAAAGCCTTCTATAAGACACCCCAGATCGTGATACAGAAAGGCAGGATCGCGATCTAGGCTTCTGTGCCAACTTTAAACACTGTGTTGACCCTTTTTTAAGCCGAATTTGAGAATGTTTCAATTCAAAAAAGTTTTATATCTTGAAGTTATCTTTCTAAGGCCACTTGAATCATCACAATTGGAGGTCGTATGCAAACGTTATGCTTGAAATACGAAACAGTGTCACAACCCGCGATAATGTACTTTTGTACGTGTTTGGTATGATTTTCGGCTTCGCTTCCAAAATCGTTTCGAATCGGCAAAAATAGCTTCTCTTTACCTAAAATATAAATAAAAAAACAACATAATATATAAAAATAAAGCCGAAAACTCGGACGAACGAAGACCAAAACTCGAAGAATTGATAAGCGAAAATCATGCAAAATGAACACTTATCACACCCTAAAACTTAGATCTTTACTCGTCCCGAGTAAATCAAAACAAAACAAACTACAAGCCAAAAACAAAAACAACAAAAGCAAAAAAATCTAAACCTAGGCCACTAACGTAGGGAATCACGATTGCATTTAGCGTAATCAACAAGCCTTTGAACCCCTGTTTACCCCCAAAGGACGAGTTGTGTCTCATGAGGGTTTTCAGACAACACACCCACAAAGTTGCCGGATTGGTCAAAGCATTGCAATTAATTTCAAAGATAAAACGAGCTAGACAACCTAAAATCTCAGAATGGCATACGACTTAAGATATTCGACTATCCAACCGACGCAATTAGTTGTTTCTACACCAAAATAATAGATAGACTAAAAAATCCGTAATCAAACAATAAGCACAATGATCGAGGGTTTTGATTAGAAATGTGGACGAAAAGTAAGTTTTGATTCTGAAATTCAAAAATTTGAATTGGGCATAAGAATGTCAATTTATTCAATAGAAAAATGACAACAACAATTTTTTTGGTGATTTTCATCACAACTTTTTCTTTTTCCATTTTTTTGAAACAGGTATAATCGTGACTCGTGCAAGGCTCGATACCACTGTGTTATCTCTCTGACCCATGTATCGAACTTTAGTCCAGGAAACCCCCAAGCTTGAAAGCTCGAGAGACTAGGCGACGAAGTGCACCCAACGGGTTAAGCTCGAGTCAGAAAGGCTGGGAAATTAGAGCGTGAATCACAACAATACCTTATTATTATTATTATTATTATTATTATTATTATTATTATTATTATTATTATTATTATTATTATTATTATTATTATTATTATTATTATTATTATTATTATTATTATTATTATTATTATTATTATTATTATTATTATTATTATTATTATTATTATTATTATTATTATTATTATTATTATTATTATTATTATTATTATTATTATTATTATTATTATTATTATTATTATTATTATTATTATTATTATTATTATTATTATTATTATTATTATTATTATTATTATTATTATTATTATTATTATTATTATTATTATTATTATTATTATTATTATTATTATTATTATTATTATTATTATTATTATTATTATTATTATTATTATTATTATTATTATTATTATTATTATTATTATTATTATTATTATTATTATTATTATTATTATTATTATTATTATTATTATTATTATTATTATTATTATTATTATTATTATTATTATTATTATTATTATTATTATTATTATTATTATTATTATTATTATTATTATTATTATTATTATTATTATTATTATTATTATTATTATTATTATTATTATTATTATTATTATTATTATTATTATTATTATTATTATTATTATTATTATTATTATTATTATTATTATTATTATTATTATTATTATTATTATTATTATTATTATTATTATTATTATTATTATTATTATTATTATTATTATTATTATTATTATTATTATTATTATTATTATTATTATTATTATTATTATTATTATTATTATTATTATTATTATTATTATTATTATTATTATTATTATTATTATTATTATTATTATTATTATTATTATTATTATTATTATTATTATTATTATTATTATTATTATTATTATTATTATTATTATTATTATTATTATTATTATTATTATTATTATTATTATTATTATTATTATTATTATTATTATTATTATTATTATTATTATTATTATTATTATTATTATTATTATTATTATTATTATTATTATTATTATTATTATTATTATTATTATTATTATTATTATTATTATTATTATTATTATTATTATTATTATTATTATTATTATTATTATTATTATTATTATTATTATTATTATTATTATTATTATTATTATTATTATTATTATTATTATTATTATTATTATTATTATTATTATTATTATTATTATTATTATTATTATTATTATTATTATTATTATTATTATTTTTTAGAACACAATAACATAAAATAAAAACGTAAAGACATTGATTGAACTTTTAGCCAACAACTCGAATTGTGAATACATAATTCAATTCTAACTTGCCCCCCAAACCTCAGACTATTATATCCCTCAGAAAAGTGCGCTCATGATTAATCGGAAAGGATTCGAAAGGCTCTCCACGCAGGTTGCAGAAACGCAGTCGGAAGGTTCATCTATTCATTGCCGGTTATGCACAATTTCAATTTTAAAATCAACTAGCCAGTCTACAAATTCATTAATTGCTTTGCTTCAATAGAATCCAGAAATGCAACTTATACTCGATCCAAAATGAAATGCATGTGACAAACATAACAAAATTACAAAAATCGAAATACATAAATGAAACTAAATTATATGATATGCATGCAAAAGACCAAATCAAAATAAGCTAAACTCACCCCCAAACTTAAATCATGCATTGCCCTCAATGCGAAAATAAAAGATATGAGAAAGAAATACGCCCTGAACAGTCGTGCCGCAGATTGATCAGTGTTCTACGTTTGTGCAAGTGTTCTTTGGTTGTACGGGGTGCCGTGAATTTTGGCCCCGAGGGCGAATTGCCGGAATTGTCTAGGTTTCCCCACTTCATACTCTTCTTTCCTTGGGGATGAGATACGGGCAAAAATCAAGAAAAACAAGTGAAATTTAGCTTCAAACCAAAAAAAAATGCAGAAAAGACAAAAACAAAGAAAACAAATGACGAGAAATAAAGAATGGGTTGCCTCCCATTCAACGCCTGTTTTATTGTTGACGGCTCGACACAATTTGGACGGATTATGTCCAATCCAAAGCTTTGTAGATTGCGTATCCATCCATCAATCTTGATACATACTTTGAAACCATATCATGGAAAAGATTGCAATCACGTAGTGCCGATCCAATCCCATGGAACTTCTTGTTTGCTGTGGAAATCAGTCGGTAGGAGACTAGGATGGGTTGCTTGCCTATCGATCACTCAAAATCGTACACAAGATATTCGAGCTTTGGAGTAAGCTCTACCTCAAATTTGAAACTCGCATCCTCGCTCACATTCAAATCCGGAGTAGCAACGTAGATAGGATTTTCTTCGTCAAATTGCGCATCTACCAACATCTTCATCCCACTCTCATCACACGCAAAAATATCAAAATAACTGGGATGAATAATTCCCTCAAGGTGCTCAACCTCGTCGTTCATACGAAAATCTATAAATACCTCGTTGTGTTCATATTGGATGGTTGGATGTGGTTCGGAACTGTGACATCTCTAAAAATTTTCAAAAATATTTGCCAGAAAGTGGAGTTCGTTTTGTAAATAGCACAAATGCTCATTTGTCTATCCAATTCCATTTTTTGGGTTCAACCTTCGATGTCTTTCAATATCCTCCAACTCCTGTTGAATGTAACCTGCTCTGAATTGAATCTCGTAAAAAGAGGTATCATAAATCGAGGCCATCAATGTATACAAAGATGCTAAAAAAATCAAAAAAAATCAAAAGAAAAAAAAATGTCTAAAGTAAAGTAAGGATAGTTGGTAACGATATTAGTAAATTCAAGATTAACTAATTCCCCGGCAACGGCGCAAAAAACTTGATACACGTAAAATATATGTATAAATTACCGCAAGTGTACAGTATCGCGTTTTGTAGAATAGTGAATTCCAGATATCGACCCACAGGGAATTAAGTTCATAAATTTACCAAGTACCATAATTATACCGTCCTGAACTTTATTTAGAAATACGAATGAAAGGGAGAAATGAAACCAAAAAGAAACAATAAATAATAAAAACAACGATCCGCCAGTAAAAGCGAGGAATCCCGACGTGTGATAGCTTCTAGGGTAAAATCCACCAGTGTACTATCGATAAAGATCTACAAATCCGAATCTACTGTCAATTCTATATTCGCCAACCCAGACACTAAAATACCCTAACCCCCGTCTCCAGTGTAGTTAGAGTCTACCCACAGTTCCGGCGTCTCCGTTCAGAACCTGATATTAAGAGAGCATTTAGGTCAAGTCCTTAAGGGCTACCCGAGGTGCATCACGTCTCCGTTTCCACAACCCAAGCTATGTTTTCCTAAAATCAAATGAGATATCCTCTCTCGAGTTCATCCCCATTTGGAATCAATTGAAATGTTGGCCAAACAATCGAAAGCATTTAATACAGGAAAACATAAGCATAATCAAAGAACGACAAATAGATCACATATCTGGAAATCAAAATCAATATATACAAGGTTTCATTTCCCTAAAAGAAAATGCTCAGTTCATTACAAACATAGAATCATAATTAAGAACACGAGAAATCATAAACTAAACGTAAAGAAAAGCTTATGAAAAACCCGAGTAGAAACCCTCGTCGAAGCTTCCTGCAAAAGAACTGGCGAAAACCGAGGAAAAATCGAATAAGAGTTCGAGAGATAGGTCTTGATATTTAAAAATGAAGAAGAGACCTTCTATTTATAGTAAGAAATCAAAGAAAAATATCTCGTCTCGAATTATGTGCCCAGATCGCGATCTCGCAGCCTTGGAAACTGCGCACCGCCTTGCCAGATCGCGATACGGGAATGGTGGATCACGATCTGGTTCTTGATCGAAAAATATTCTGTTAGACCCCCCAGATCGGGATCCAGGAAGGCTGGATCGCTATCTGGGTCCTGATCAAGAAAGCCTTCTATAAGACACCCCAGATCGCGATATAGAAAGGCTGGATCGCGATCTGGGCTTCTGCACCAACTTTAAACACTGTGTTGACCCTTTTTTAGACCGAATTTGACAATGTTGCATTTTACATAAGTTGTAGATCTTGAAGTTATCTTTTCAAGGCCACTTGTATCAGCGCAATCGGAGGTCATATGCAAAAGTTATGCTTGAAATACGAAACGGGCCACAACCCGTGATAATGCACTTTTGCACGTGTTTGGTTTGATTTTCGGCTTCGCTTCCAAAATCGTTTCAAATCGGAAAAAATAGCTTCTCTTTACCTAAAATATAAATAAAACAAAAACAACATAATATATACAAATAAAGCCGAAAACTCGGACGAACGAAGACCAAAACTCGAGGAATTGATAAGTGAAATTATGCAAAATGAACACTTATCACTCGACCAAGATGATCTCCATCTGCACGGCGAATTGGGGACTAGTAGTTGAAATTCATCTTCGCAGGATAGTTCGCTTGACCAAGATTTCCCCATCTGCCCATCGAACTGGGAGAGTAGTAGTTGAAATTTGTCTTCGCAGGATAGTTCACTGGACAAAGATGCTCTCCGTCTGCCCAGCGAACTGGGGGAGTAGTAGTTAGTAGCTTAATACTCAGAATGTAGAAACTTCAGTATTTATAAAAAAAAACTCACAAAAACAAAAGTTCAGTTGGATAGACTTCGTGTCTAGAAACAAATTGGGGGAGTAGTTGATCGGGGCACGATTGCCCTATGAAGCCAATTAAGAAGAAAGCCCAATTTACTCTTAAGGCACAAACACCCATGAGGCTGCCACTAGCCCCATCACCCTTCCCCACAAGGAATGTGCGGCTGATATATGGGACTAGCTTTACGGTTGAAGTGACAACAAAGACGGAAAGGTCTGCAGTGACAAAGATCGGAGAACCATCTACGTGGGGCCAAAGAGTGAGGTAGGGCTTGTAGAGAGCCCTTCTTCCTTATGAACGAGCTCACTCTTCAAGAGCGAGCTCCCATTCCACATAGCTAGGAGAGCTCGTCAGGGTCTGCGCCCCAAAACGGGAACTCGCTGATGACATTTCCCCATGAGGGGGCATAGGCATAAAGTGACAGTGGGATCCACCGCTTTACCAAAAAGGCAGGCATAAATTGCAATCTTCAGGTACAAGAATGGACATATTTTGCCATTGTCATATGTTTTCCCCCTCTCGTCGAATACCCACCTGACTTCATCGTCGGAGTGCCAGGGAGACTCCTCCAGTTACTCCTTTTTATCAAGTCTTTTGGGCTTGGCTTTGGGCTTTCTTCCTCGGGCCTTCCTTAAGTAGTTCTCTAACCCATAACATATTCTCATCTCTTTGTTCCGACCATTTAGGTCAAATCACGAGATACTGTAAAAAGTGTTCCAACACCCGAAACTCATTGCTCTCAACTCTCTTCAGAAATTAATAAGGAATGAACTGCGGAGTTCTCCTATTTACGGAATTCGAGAGCTCCTTGTCTTGGACGAAATAAACACACCAGAAGAGATAATGGGTTAGTGAGTTAGTGCGTTAGTGTATTAATTAAACATGTGCTATGATAAGTAACAACTAAGCTAGAAAAATCGCCCACTAACTAGTAATAATAGATCCAATTATTTAAATAAATAAAATTGACTAAAGACAGTTGAAACAATATATTATATTTAACTTTAATAGTCAAGTATCCAACAATATTGAATGACGTTAATTTCTTATTGGATTTCAATAATATTTTAGTGGTTTTGATGAGATTATTGTGGATTTCAAATTCTTTCTTTTGAAAAAAATTGAATGAATTGAACTGACATTTTGTTGCTTTATTTTTTCTTTGGTTAAGATTCTTGAACATGCAGAGTGTGATGGGGGAGGGGGTGGCTAGGTCGGTTTATGCTCGGGTAATTCTGCTATCAGTGGTGGCACCGGTGTTTGTTGGTGCCCACTTCCGTGCAATTTTAAAAAAATAAAATAAAGATATAGTAGTAGGTTTATTAAAATTGTTAAAGTCGTCAACTTCAATTTCTAATTATAAACCCAATTTAATTTAAATTTAATCAATTTTGACCACAAATGTTCAAATTTAACTTTTTCTTGTTTTAAAAAAAAAATTCTCAATTTTTTTTTGCCATCAGTTTCCGGCGTTGACTTTTTTTTTTTCAGTCTGATTTTCCCGTCGTCAAATTGAATTTTTTTTTTTTTATTTTTTTTTTCTGTCTATTTTTTCTGCCGCAGGTTTCCGGCATTGACTTTTTAATTTTTTCTCCTTAAATTTTGATCCATTTTTTTTAACGGTCGTCGTTTAACGTTGACAGTAATTGTACTGTGATTAACAGTAATTATACTGTCGCTGTCTAATTTGTTGACAAGTTAACGTAAATATATTACTGTCGTTGAACGTAAAATTACTGTAAACACAATAATATTATTGTCAACCACATCAATATTACTTTTTTGGTCGTTTTGTTTTGATTGATTTTTGACCGATTAACGTAATAATATTACTGCGTACTATTATAGTATTACTGTAAACACAATAATATTATTGTGGTTGACGATAATATTACTATCGTTACAGTAATATTACTGTCAACCACATCAATATTAATTCTTTTGGCCTTTTATTATATTTGTCATTGTTAAACGGTCAACATATCAATATTATTCTATTACACAAAAACAGTGATTTTTGTTGTTGTAATATTACTCTGCTAGAGAGTATATAACAATATTTCTGTGTTAAAATGTACTACAGTTAATATTACGGTATTAAACAAGTACTATAGTTAATATGACTATAACCACAAAAATATTACTATTAAACGGGCAAAAAGATTTTGAAAAAAGGCAACGCTAGGGGTGAACATAAACACACTGGACCCAACCCACCTGCCAGACCCGAGCCCACCCGCCCGAAACCCACAAGTTTCACCTATTACATCATGGCCAACAATTTGATAATATGGATACCTGTCCGGTATGGGTTAGTTTGCGGGTTTGACAATATAAACCCGCGACCCGCCCCATAAAACTCTCTCAAACACACAATATATATATATATATATAAATATATATATATATATATATATATATATATATATATATATATATATATATATATATATATATATATATATATATATATATATATATATATATATGTTGGCACCAGATTTATGTTTGTGGAGATTGAAGAAATCCGCCATACGTGGAAACTAAAGATTGGCAAATATTTGTTTTCCATGTTTATTTTGGAATTAATTAGAGTTCTATTCTTGTAATATTTTTATTAGGACTTAGATTTATTTCCATGTATTATATTCTAATTAGGTATCTTTTGTACTTATCTAGAATAGAAGTAGAAATCGACTAGGATTCTATTACCTAGTTAAATCAATTTCTTAGGGCCCAAGTTAGGTTTAGGGTGGAGATTTCGTGCCTATATAAGGCCCTCAACCTCATATGAGTCCGATGGAGCTTTAATCGAAAATATCCCAGCATAAAGGCTTTGAAGGGTGCAGCCCGTGCTGCAGCCCTGTCTGCACGACAGGTGTGGCAACAGAACAGGTTTCTTCTACCAGGCCATAAAGAAGATCGGCGTTTCGGGAGAAGTGCTTAAAAGATCTCGGGAGTGGTCGATCCGCCGTTTGAAGGAAGTTCAACATTGGAGGAAGTCCAAGAGTGCGGAGGAAGAATTGCTTTGATTATCAACAAGTTCGAGTCGTGTGCAAGAACGGCGTATCGCATAAAGATGGAGTCTTTAGTGTTTTATTAAGTCCTATTAATGTACACTTAAATATGAACTAGTTTTGCAAGTCCTCGTAGATGTAGGGTACGTTTGTATCCGAACCACATTAAATTGTTGTGTTCTTTATTCTGATTTTAGTAGATTTATTACTGTGACAACACAAGAATTCTGTTACGACACATAATGTCGTAACACGTAGTCTGTCTCAACAGATGAGGAGATATTCATCGGCATTCAAAAATCAACAATATATATATTATATCCAATAATTAATCAAGCCTAGGTTTTTTATTGAGCAGCCGCGCCTCTTTTTCTCCATTTGTTCGTCTGCTTCATTCATGAAATCAAGCAACCAAATTCTCAAACTGAGCAGGTTATATTATACTTAACTTTTGTTAAAATAATTCAATCCATAGGGTGAAAATGAGAGAGAAGAGAGACTTAGAAAAACAATCAGAGGGAGTTTGCTATTTGTCGTGAATGGCCATTTTTAATTGAAAGAAAATGGCAGTAAAAGGTTTTGGACAAAAAAAAATTGCAAAAAATGGGGTTTATCAATGACGGGAGATTTTTCTTTGTAAAAGTTGCAGTAAAAGTTTGTTTTGGAATAGAAATGCAATGGGAGTTTTTATGAATGGATTTCTTTAAATTTTGTCCAAGATTTTCTTCGTTTTTCATATTAGTTCAACCTACTCACCCGCCCGCTACACTCGACCAACCCGACATATGCAGTTTCTGAGTATAAATTGGCAGGTGCAGTTCGCAAAATTTGTAATCCGCCAATGTCGAGTCTGGTTAATATTTTGTACAAACTCGCCCGTGTTCACCCCCAGTCAACACCGTTGGATAGACACGGTCACAAGCTGGGTTGGGCTCAGACCCGACCCGGACGCTGACCCGACCAGAGTGGACCCAGACCCGGACCCGAGTTTGCAAGGGTCGGTTTCGGGTCTTGTTTTTACGGACCCGAGACCCGACGGGTCTACCCAGCGGGTCGACCCGAACCCGTTGGGTCCACCCGAATTTAATGTGTAAGTATCACAAAAATGCATGGATTGGGGGTCGACTGGACCCGACCCGACCAAAGTGGACCCGGACCCAAGTTTGCATGGGTCGGTTTCAAGTCTTGTTTTTACGGACCTGCGACCCGACGGGTCTATCTGGCGGGTCGACCCAGACCCGTCGGGTCCACCCGAATTTAATGTATAAATATCACAAAAATGCATGGTTTTGGGGTCGACCCAAACCATAACAAATCATACTCACTATTATTAATAGGGGATCACTATAACAAATCCCAACTTTTACTTAGTTCAATACTACCAAGTTTAAAACGACAATTGAGTACATATTTATAAGTTTTTTCTTACTTTAATACCAAAATGAAATGAAAAGTACAAAAATACCCTTTCATACAAAATATCAATTATATCAAAAAGTTTTTGAAATTACTTATTTTAAAACCAATTAAAAGAAGAAAAAAAACCCTCCCCTTTCAACTTACCCACCGGCGCCGCCTCCTCCCCTCCACCATCGCTCACTGGCCAGAATTTCCCTACCCTCGCCGCCGCCGCCGTCGCCGAAACCTCCGTCGTTATCAAGCCGCCGCCGCCTTTGTTATCACAAGTAATATTTTGAGTCGAATTTTTTTTTCTTTAATATTGATTTAGGATTTGATTGTTTGATATGAGTAGGATTTGATTGTTTTAGGTAGGAATGATTGTTAATTAGTAATGGCTGCATCTAAATTCAGTCGATTTGTGCATTGATTAGAAATTTCGTGACTTGTTATTCGTTTCACAAAATTCGACCTGAAAGTGACGATTTTTTCAAAATTTTCTATAGATTGTTGTCAATTTTTGTGAAAGTTTTGAAATTTAATACTATCCTAATTCGACGGAAACCTGTCAAAAGTTGTGGAAAAATCAACAACTTCTTGTCGATTTTTCCAAAATTTTCGACAGGTTGCTGTTGAATTCTTACTGTATTAATTTTTTTTATTAATTATTTTTTTTCTTTCCTATTTTTATTTGTTTTTTCAATATATTATGTATATTTATTTATTTATTTATTTGTGTGTTATTTTCGGGTTTTTGCAGTCGAAGAACCATGTGAACCTCGTATACCCCCGACTGTCTCGAACCGTAAGAAGAGGAAGGAATTATCCGATAAGAGCAAGGGCAAGGCAATCACGACCAAGAAAACGACCACGACCAAGAAGAAGTCTGGAGAGGGTTCTTCCTCAACGAATCCGGTGCCGGCTCTACCTTCGACTGTAGAAGTTGGCGATTCGAGCAACGAACCAGTCCGAAGTCCCGAGATATCGGAATTGTACACAAACTTTGATAAGCACATTGCTTATCATATTGTTAACTGAGGTCCAGAGCGCTCGGAGCGCGGCTAAGAATTTCGATTTCGGAATCACACAATAACTTTAAAAGGCTGGGCGCCGGCGCCATTTATATAGAGGTCGTACAAAGAGATGGATTAATGTCAGTTGTACATACATCGTACAACACTATGGACGGCCATCTACTTAGAGCATTCATAGAGCGATGGCAGCCATCTACCAACACATTTCATTTACCTATTGGAGAGATGACCATCACACTTGATGATGTGAGTACATTGGTCGGTTTGCCAGTTGTTGGGCGTACTGTATCTTGCGAGCGTTTGATCCGTGATTCCAAAACGCAACCCAGTAGTTTGATGTTCAAGTTGCTAGGTGATTACCCGGACAATGTAGACAAGAAGAAAGCGGTGAAGTTGGAATGGTTGAAGGCTAGATTTAGCAATGTGACCATGAGAGACAATGCGGAGAAGAGGACATACGCCATTCGGGCGAATTTATTATTTTTGTTGGGGTGTACTATACTGTGCGACAAGACCGACAACATGGTAAGCGTGGAGTATCTAAATCTCGTCTCTGATTTGGATCGGATCGGCGAGTATGCTTGGGGCACTGCATGTGTTTGCCTGTTGTACGATAAACTATCGTCAGCCTCACAAAATTCAACGAACTCGATGGTTGGCTGGCTGACGCTCCTCTAATCATGGATTTACGAGCACTTTCCTTATTTGGAGGATGTCACATTGAAGACGGAATTCGAGGGGCCATTAGCCAGCCGATGGGAGCCTTAGCCAAAGACTACTTCGACGCCTGAACGAGCCATGTACTTTCGATCTCGATTAGATGATTTGATCCCCGATCAGGTAAAATACAAGTTTAATAATTTGTTATTACTACTTAAGTAGGTTTCTAAATCTAGTTTTTAATTTATTGTACTAGGTTTTATGGTCACCGTACACGGCTATTCGTGATCGTTTCCCGATGCCAGATTCTGTTTGGTTTAGTGGGATGATATGCTGCATGGACAACTTCGAGGCATATCATCCGGACAAAGTGTTGATGCAGTTCAACCGGATCCAGATTATTCCAGGTCGTGTATACATGTCAAAGGATGTGTACAAAGCTCTAGTTAACAATGGTCGACCAGTCCAGAACTCAATATTCGTTGCGTATGGCGAACGATTCTCTGATAGATGGGAGGAGTATTGTCTGGACGAGGAGTCAAGGTTCGTTGAAGTTGAACTCGGGGAGGCGGACACTTTGCCAGACTACATGGATTGGTTCTGGCCGAGATGCATGTTACAACTCAGTAGGCATGGAGCCCATCCACCTCGACCCCCGGCGGATCAACCTCGACCACGTGAAGCTCGTCCAGGGGGTGGTCCCGATAAGGAGGTCCAACTTTTGCAAATTTTGGAGTTGGTGAAGGGTACACTTAGCGAGTTACGGGGACTTGCACCATCCGATGCTCATACAGTCATGTGGGGGACCTTAAATGATATTGTTAGATTGATCGAGCCGGATGCCCCACTTCCACCTCCATCGAGCTCGTCGGATTCCCCCACCAACACCTCCAGCTAGCTCGTTGGAGCCATTTCCACCGCCATCGAGCTCGTCGGATGCCCCACCATCATCTCCTCCTCATACTACTCTAGAAGAAACACAAGCAGTTGTGAAACGCATGTTTAGTAGAAAGAAAAAAACACTTAGAATATGTTGTTTATGTTACATTGAAATAGATTTTGAGTTAATTAAAAAAAAATTGCAAATATTAGTAAAACACAAGACATAATAACATTGAAATTTACATAATTTTGGGGTCCCCAGTAACTTTACATAGTTTTGTTCAGATAATTATCACCATTATCCGATATAGTAATAATATCGAAACTCTCTCGCATGGCGACATTTTCACCTATTAATTCTCGGAATACTGTAATCCGACCGTCCATATCTGCAGGCTTCCAACCATAAGCTTTAGGATCATGGCATCGGTACCAAAAATCGGCGATAGAAGGTATTGGACAAATGTTGTTCAAGACAACATGTACGAAGTGACAATTGTCGACGAATGCCATTCCGTCCTCTTGTCTCTCTCTAAAAAAGATCGGATCGCTCGATAGTGGAAGGAACGTGAGACACTGATACTTGGATAAGTAGACAAGCACAATACTGTATGTTGAAGGAATTACATGACCCATATTTGGAAAAGACATCCAATGGTCACGCGTGGTAAGAACATCCCAGTTACTCACAATAGTTTGCATGGTTCTAACGGTTTCTTCGCCATGGTGTATGTCTGTATAAATGGAAAAATTAGCAGTCAACTCCCGTAGCATGTCATCTCGTACTCGACCCCATTCATCTTCCTAAAATCCCATCATAGAGGCAACTGCCCGAAATCCACAGTGGCCATCTGAACCGACATTGATGATTTCTCGAACATGCATACGAAATCGTGGATGGATCGTCTCAATATACTTATTCTTGCCGATCAAACCTGGTGGCAATCCTACATCTACATCTTCAAATAATGGTTTGAACGACTCTTGCATCGATATAGTGCTTTTCCCTGAATCTTGAGTTGATATAGTGCTAATAGAATCATTCGAGGGCACTCTAAATCTCTTCAGTACAAGTTTCTTGAAAGGTATAAGCTGCAGTATATTAACCAGAATTACTTAGCACAATTATAAAATGCAACAACAATAATGAAATAAGACGATAATAGCGACATTTACCTTTGGAGAACAACTAGCTTGCTTCGATTTTTTTTTTCTTTGGCTCCAAATACTCAAAATGTGATTTGTCACGAGTGCTTGATTTGTCTTTTTTTATTTTTTGCCCGTCAACCTTTGCTAACAACTTTTTCACTTGACTCCTTAAGGTTAGTCTTCTCTAGGTGGGTAAAATGTCTCAAATGGTTGCGCAATTGAGTCTTTCCATCGAGATCGGCAGATTCAAAGAGCTTCTGGTATTCTGATAATTCTTCGTCGATGGGTGGTAGAATAACTTCGTATATGGTCGCGACAGGCTCAATGCTCATGTGTTTCCAGTACGAGCCTTTTAACTCAAGTGGGATAGAACATTTGTTCATAAAAACATACTCATGAAGTTCATGGCAACATGGTAGACCGTGGGTTGTTCGGATGGCGCAACTGCAACCCATATCACTCGGTTGCAATAGTTTGGCATTGTCCACCTCAACTTTCAGTTGTTGCAGAGCGAATTTTGAGATACTTCCACGAAGCTCATTGTATATCAACGTGTTCGTAAGTATTTTTATTTACTTCAAAAGAAGATTTGATATCATTGTGTTGTTCGAGAATTTGGTTGTGGACTTTTGTATACAAATCCACAAAGGTGCAAGTTGAATTATGCACATCCCTTTTCATTCGTCCGTGTGCCCCCCTCCACCCTACTAGAAGTGTACGTTCCAAAATGAGTACACTTATTTGTCCACACCGATGCAAGTCTCTCCTTGTACGGATCCAACCATGAATTATCTACATATGCTATAGCCGCCGGATAACCAACAAATGTTCTTTTCATTGACTCCCAATCCTCATTGAACTCCTCTATCGTAATTCTTTCAATAAGAGCCCAAAAAACCGACTGAAATTGCTTCCACTTGATATTGTCTTTTGTGAACATTTTCTTACAATTGGCCAATATATTCTTGTTCACATGCCACCGACACAGCAAGTGATGACTCGATGGATACACATTGGCTATTGTTTTCATTAAAGCCAAATCCCGATCTGTTACAATGCAACTAGACCGAGGACAACTTGTCATGGCCTCCATCAAACAACGCAACGCCCATTCGAAATTTTCCTCCTTTTCGTGATCCAAGCATGCAAAGGCAATGGAGAACGTCATGTTGGTACAAGTAAAACCCACAATCTCAAGAAATAAGAGTCCGTAACGATTGGTTTTGTAAGTGCAATCCATGACGAATACGCACGGATGCGACTGTGCCAACTTAATGCATTTCGGGTGGATCCACAACAAGTCGGTAATCTCATTAAACTCGTTCGATTTATGGTACGAGAGGTATTCATCTTTTTTCAACTTAGCGAACAATAGTTGCAATTGAGATCTCCCAGATAATTCATTGAAATTTAACTGTTGGGTAGTATTATAAACTATCTTCATACAAGTTACATAGACGGGTCATTTTGCTTCAATAATCTTAGGATTGCCCTTGGTTTCACCATTTCTTTCTGCAAAGTGTGAACAAGTGAAGTCTCCTCCTTTGATAATCTTCCGGCATAAGAGTGTTCGTGCAAGTTTTCAAACAAGTTGTGGTTGTGAATACCACTATGAACATCCAAGTTCCACTCAGCCTTTTCATCATCCTTGTGTTCTTTTGTCCCCTTCAATTTAAACGGACAATTGCATTTCTTTGAACCGGTGCTCTTTTTTCCCGGTCTTTGATCATTTTCACCGGGTACCTTCTTGCCAGCATAAAGCCCCCACGCTCACAACGAACTATCACATACGGTGTCCTACGTCCTCTATTCCCGTCACTCGAACCCGCGATCATTAACACCATTCCAATTATTTTACATACTTCACGAACCCATGCCAATAAAGCTTCTTTTGTTGGGAATTTTTCTGACGTGGAAAATGAATGGGTGCAATCGATCTACACAAAAGTGGAGAGAAGATTAGACAAGTAAATTTGTAACAAGAAAAAATCGACACTTTAGTGTCGAATTTTGAACTAACTTTCGACATATATGAAATGGCGAAAATTAGTACAACAATCGACACTTAAGTGTCGAAAATAGGGGACAAATTCGACACTTAAGTGCCGAAATATGATTTATATAATAATTGATATTATATGTTTTCGACGAGTAACTGTCGAATTTGATTACTATTTTCAACACTTAAGTGTCGAAAATTAGGAGAAATTCGACAGTTACTAGACGAAAACATATAATATCAGTTATTATGTGTTTCGACACATACATGTCGAAAAACAAGCACAATTTCGACATGTATGTGTCGAAATTTAATGGCGGATTTTTAAAAAAAATTCAAAATCGACGTTTTAGCTCAAAAAATACATAGATACATACTTAATGGGTTCTCCTTGCTCGTAAACTACGATTTTATTGTCATTTGACGCCACTTTGCAAGTTGTGTAAGGTTTTGATTTCTTTAGTTTTGAAGTTTTTTAGGAGGGTTTTTTAGGGAGGGAGAAGAAGGAGGTGGAAGAGGTGAGGGGTTTGTGAGTGAGGAGGCAAATGGATTTTGAGGGGTTTTGGAGGGGTTTTGATTATTTGGTATTGATGAAAGACAAAAAAATATTTGTAATATTTTTTTGGTTTTGATCTTCATTAAGAGTATTAAAGTAATTTACTATTTATTATTTAATTTTTATTTTTTTTATTGCACTAAGAAAAAGTTGGAATTTGTTATAGATCCCCTTATTAATATTAAAAATTTCCACTAATAACAAATGCTATATATATTTAATTAAAAATATAGAGAATTACTTTTCAACCCGTGTAATTTAAAAGAAAGATATTGAATTTATTTGAAGTTTAAATTTTGAATTTTGAATTTTGAAATTGAATTTTAAAAATCTGTCGATTATTATTTTGAATTATAAATACCCCCAATTTAATCTTCACCAATTCATTTTCACAACCTTCATTTTATTTAGTTCATTTCACAATGTCTTACTCATTTCAATTTTTCTAAAATTGTTTAGTGTTTAAATTCAACGTTTATTTTATTTTATTTTTTTGTAATTTTGAATTTAAAGTTAAGCTCAAGTTTTTCAAGTTTCAATTTACTTTGTTTTTCTTTCGTTCTTGTAATTCATTGAGAAAAAAATGAAAAACCGATTTGGACCTGTCCCGGATCCGGATGGACCCGGGTGGACCTACCTCAGACCCGGACCCATCTCACGACGGGTCGGTTTTGGGTCCCCTAAAAGTCGGACCCGCACCCCGGCCAGACTTGTGGCCGTGTCTACCGCCGGAGATTGGTGTTGACCGCCAGTCAGCGGCGGCAGAAAGAAGAAAAAGAAAAAGAAAAAGGAAAAATAAATTAAAAAAGTCAACGCTAGAAAACGGATGAAGAAAAAGGAGAAAAAAAAATCAATGCCAGAAACCAGCGGTCAACGGCGGCGACGGGCGAAATTTTACTCAAAATTGAGTTTTTGGTTAAAATTGAATAATTTGTGAAATTTGAGCATATTAAAATGTGAGAGGTACTTTAGTCTTTTATTACATTTTTGAACAATATCTGGACTTTTTTTGAAAAAAAAGTCTTTCTATTTGAACACCTTTATGGATAAGTATTCCATGATGGGTTCGTAATGAATCTGTTAAAAAAACGTAAGAGGGTCTCACTAATAGCCCGTAATAATATATGTGAAGCTTGGCTTCAGTAAATTAAAACTTCAAAGTTAAAACTCAATTTAAAAAATATTAAAATATAGGGCAAATGGCAAAAAGGCCCATCACATGGGACTTAAATGCATTTTGGTCCACAAAAAAAACAGTCTCTCAATTAAGCCCATCCCCATGTCTTTAGTCTAAAATACCCTCAATAATATAATTCTTATCAATTCCACCCAATATGATCTAACTTCCTTAATATTACACATTGACCCCGGATTTAAACAAATATATCACATTAACCCCCAAAACTTTTTTTTTTCAGAAAATAATTTTTTTTCCGGCCAGATTCCGGCATTGACCGCCGGAGACCGCCGGTCTCCGGCGTTGACTTTTTATTTTTTATTTTTTTTTGAAATTTTTTTTCCTGAATTTTTTTTCCGGCCGGTCAACCACCGTTGACCGACGGTCTCCGGCGTTGACTTTTTTTTTTTTTTTTTTTTTTTTTGAATTGTTTTTTCTTAGAAAAAAAATATTTTAATTAATATTACTGTCTTGACTACTAAATTACTGTCTCAAACAGTAATATTACTGTTTGAGACAGTAATATTATGAATATTATTTTTCCGAACAGTAATATTATTAATATTATTGTCTAAGACAGTTAAATTACTGTTGGAGACAGTAATTTAACATCCAAGACAGTAATATTAATTAAAATAATTTTTTTTTAAGGAAAAAAAGAAAAAAAAAAAAAGTCAATTAACAGTTAAATTACTGTCTTCGACAGTTAAATAACTGTTGGAGACAGTAATTTAGCAACGAATACAGTAATATTAATTAAAAATATTTTTTTTAAGAATAAAAAAGTCAATTAACAGTTAAATTACTGTCTCCGACAGTTAAATAACTGCTGGAGACAGTAATTTAGCAACGAATACAGTAATATTAATTGAAAATATTTTTTTTAAGAATAAAAAAGTCAATTAACAGTTAAATTACTGTCTCCGACAGTTAAATAACTGCTGGAGACAGTAATTTAGCAACAAATACAGTAATATTAATTAAAAATATTTTTTTTAAGAATAAAAAAGTCAATTAACCGTTAAATTACTGTCTCCGACAGTTAAATAACTGCTGGAGACAGTAATTTAGCAACGAATACAGTAATATTAATTAAAATATTTTTGAAGAAAAAAAAAAAAAACAGTCAATTAACAGTTAAATTACTGTCTCCGACAGTTAAATAGCTGCCGGAGACAGTAATTTAGCAGCCAAGACAGTAAAATTAATTAAAATATTTTTTTTAAGAAAAAAAAAAAAAAAAAAGTCAACGCCGGAGACCGGCGGTCTCCGGCGGTCAACGCCGGAATCTGGCCGGAAAAAAAATATTTCAGAAAAAAAATATTTTCAGAAAAAAAAAAGGTTTGGTGGTTAATGTGATATATTTGTTAAAATCCGGGGTCAATGTGTAATATTAAGAAAGTTAGAGCATAATTGGTGGAATTGATAAGAATTAGGGTTAAAATTGGGGTCAAAATTGAAATTAGGGTTAAAATTGGTTAATTGATGAAATTGGGCTAAATTGGGGTGTAAATCATGAAATTGGAGTTGAATTGGGTTTCAATGAATTATGGGTAATTTTGGTATATATAAAAGGATTTTCCTTATTTGCAAATAAGTTTGAATGGGGTGGATTTATTTGGAAGGCAAAAAAGTTGGATGTCCCTATTTTAATTAAGTGCCCTTGTCATGGGCTTTTTTGTGATTACTCCTAAAATATATACGAAAGGAAAATTAATAAAATTTGATTCGTGTTGGACTCTTTGAAACCACGCGTTCAGCACTAATTAATATCGGGATTCGAATACAATCTCTATCCAAAATTCTACCCAAAACTGATATTATCTTTCCTATTTCTACTTTAGAACATACATTGATTTGGTAAGAATGGACAGTTTTCCGATGTGAAGATTTTTAAAAGTTTTGGAAAATTATATATTTCTTCCATTTTTAAATAAGTGTCTCTTTTCACTTTTCAAAAAGATTAATAAATCAATAAATGTAAATTGATTTTTATAAAATCACATAAAAATGACTAAAACAACGTGTATCATTTGATGATTCATAATAGATAATTAATTCTTAGAGTTTCATTAATAAGGTTAAAATAGGAAAATGCATTTTATAGAGTATTGAAAATCTAAAGTGACAGATAATATAACACAAAACTATTTTAAAATGAGCCAGATAACATAGATAATGTAGACAAACATGTAATTGAAATGGTTATAGATAACTTTGATTTTTTGATTAATGTCAAAGAGGCCCATAACAAGGACACTAAATTAAAAAAAGGACATCCAACTTTTTTGTGTAAATATTACCAACTCATTTAAACTTATTTGCAAATAAGGAAACCCTTTTATATGTACCAAAATTACCCACAATTCCTGGAAACTCAATTCAACTCCAATTTCATGATTTACTCTCCAATTTAGCTCAATTTCACCAATTAACCAATTTCGACCATAATTCCAATTTTGACCTCAATTTTAACCCGTCACCACCGGAGACCACCGATCTCCGGCGTTGACTTTTTTTTTTTAAATCTTTTTTTTCTCCGGTAGGTCAACCGCCATGTCTCCGGTGTTGACTTTTTTTTCTTAAGAAAAATATTTTAATTAACATTACTGTCTTGCCTACTAAATTACTGTCTCCAACAGTAATTTAACTGTCGAAGACAGTAATTTTGTAACACCCCGTGTCTCCGATAATTTAATTTTTTCGTTAATTAGCATATATTCAGTTAACATGATTTTATGCCTTATGTACGTTAATTAATTTAAGATTTTATTTATGTGATAACCGGTGAAATTTCATATAGAATGCAGTAGTCCGAAATAATTTTGGACGAATTTAAATTGATCATATTAATTAATTATTATATCTAGATATTAATCATACTCATTTATTTTGCTAGAACCCATTTGTTAGGAGAATTTAAATCACATATTTGCTTAAATAAAAATAGAAAAATTCCTCCTATTCATCCCTCAATTCTCACCATGGTACGACACAAGACCAAAATTTTTCTTGAGTACAACCCTTGTCTAGGTGAGCTCATGTGTATTAAGATTTTTTCTTTTTGAATTTCTTTTAGGAGAGTTAAATGAAATTGCTACGAAGTCCCTCTAGATAATCCCTAAGTTTGCCTAAATTGCAAAAAGACCACACCTTAATCATTAAGCATGCAAGTATCCCACAATATTATAAATAGAACCCAAGCCTTCATCTATTTTCTCATATTCCCCACGCATCCTAAAGATCAAAAAAATCAAAATCTATTTCTCCTCTTCTCCATTTTCGAAATTAGTAGTGTAGGAAAGCCCAAAATTTCTCTTTCAAGAGTAAAATTCTTGGCCAAAGGAAAAAAGAAATAACACCCTTCCAAATTTCGAAGATTATGGTGAGAATTTTTGAATTCTTGCTACAAGTGCTTCAACACCAATAGTATTTTTCTTCTCTTTAATTTCTTGTTAATGTTCTTGTGATGACCGAAAACTAAAGGAGGAAGAAAATAAAACTTTTTGTTTAATATTTGCTTTGATCATCCATGCATGTAAGAATCTAAGCTTTAAATGATATAATCTTGAAGAACTAAGAATAATATGGTAATTTAATTTTTATGTATGTATATATATATATATATATATATATATATATATATATATATATATATATATATATATATATATATATATATATATATATATACACACACACACACACTAGACCTGCGTGATCTTAAGGAAACTTCGATCCATGGTTTTCGTAAACCTGCGTGGTCAAAGAAAGTACTTGATCCATGGTTTATTTATAATCTATATGTGCAATATATAAGTATATGTTTCTATGTGTATATATTAAAGAGATTTGCTGTAATATTCATTATATTTTATTAAGAATGATATTATACATAATATATACAAAAGAGTCCCACTAATCTAGTTTGTACAATAGGAAACTAAATCAATGTAATTACTGTAATGGGGAGAGAATTATGTCATTACTGATTATGCTCTATCAAGGAATAGTATGTTCCTGATTTTGTCCTCTATCATGCCCCCGCAAGCGCAAGGGTCCGGGAAGGACACTAAGCTTGGACCGATGAATTATAAACAACTTCCGAGAAAGGGGTTTAGTAAGGGAGTCCGCAAGCTGGTTTGTTGTATGAACATAGGAGATGCGAAGCCTTTTTTGAGAAACTTGATCACGTACAAAATGAAAGTCGATTGCAATATGCTTCATTCGTGAATGGAAAACATGATTGGAGCATAAGTAAGTAGCTACAATGTTATCACAATAAATTGTTGGAGCAGCTTGTAAGGAGAGAGATAGTTCACGAAGTAAATTCGTGATCCACATTACTTCAGCAGTGGTATCAGCTATGGCACGATATTCTGCCTCGGTAGATGACCGTGCAATGGTCGATTGTTTCTTGGAGCTACAACTAATGGGATTAGAGCCGAGGAAGACAACATAGGCTGATGTTGAGTGTCGGGTGTCGGCATCACCAGCCCAGTCTGCATCGGCAAAAGCATGAAGTGCTAGAGGAGAGCTGGCAGCAATGAAAATACCATAATAGGACGTGCCCTTTAGATATCGAAGAACTCGTTTAACAGCAAGCCAATGATTCTCGGTTGGTCGAATCATAAATTGAGCTAGCTTATTGACTGCATAACTAACATCCGTTCTGGTAAGAGAGAGGTATTGAAGTGAACCAAGCACTTGGCGATACTCTTTTGGATCATAGCTAGAGGAGTTGTCGTCAAGTTTGAGTGTCTCAGAAGGAGACAATGGAGTGTGGACTTCTTTGGCTTCATGCATATTAGTGCGTCTAAGAAGATCACTAATATATTTTGCGAGATAAGAACATGCCCCGGGAGGTTCGAGATGTTTCAACTCCTAAGAAATAGCTAAGATTCCCGAGATCCTTAAGAGAAAACCGATTAGAGAGTCGAGTAGTGAAGGTAGAAATTGTAGATGGATGATTGCCGGTGATAACTATATCATCCACGTACACAAGCAAGTACATGATTCTCGCCCCCGTAGTATATATAAAGAGAGAAGTATCACTCTTTGAGTTTGCGAAACCATAATCAAGAAGAAAAGAGCGAAGCTCATCGTACCATGCCCGAGGAGCTTGACGAAGACCATATATGGCTTTATGCAGTTTACATACATGTAAAGGATAGTGAGAGTTGATGAAGCCTTGAGGTTGCTGCATATAAACAGATTCAGAAAGAGTACCTTGCAAGAAAGCATTATTAACATCCAATTGTTTCAAAATCGACCCACAAGTTACAGCAATAGTAAGAACAAGGTGAATAGTAGCTGGTTTAACAACTGGACTGAAAGTTTCGGTAAAATCAATACCAGGTCTTTGGTGAAATCCCTTAGCCACAAGACGGGCTTTGTAGCGAGCAATAGAACCATCCGGATTTCTTTTAATTCTATAGACCCATTTACATGCAACAATGTTCTATGTATGGGAGGAGGGTACAAGGGTCCAAGTTTTATTTTTTGTAAGGGCTACAGACTCTTCGTTCATGGCTTCACGCCAATGAGAGTGTGAATTCGCTTGGGTAAATGAGGTTGGTTCTGTTTCGAGTAGAGACGGAATCGTAGTTGTATGCAGAGAGAAATGTTTTTTTGGTTTATGAATATTATTTTTGGCACGAGTGATTATGTGGGATGGTTGAATTGGTGGAGGGGGAGGAGAATTATTTGGTGCAGTGGGCTGATCCGAGATGGTAATATTTTGGCATGGTGTAGAGTAGCTGGTGGTACATTTACCGGGGGTATGAGGTGCAGTAGTAGGGGTATCGATGAGCAGCCGTGGGAGAAGACGAAGTAGAGACAACTTGTTGAGAAGAACATCTTCGAGATGGTGTAGGGAGCAAGTATGGTTCATGAGAGGGTGAAATGACAGAATCCGAAGAGTCACATGGAGGTGCTGTTGCTTTGTCCAAATTCTTGTCTGTGAAGGTAGAGAGGTATTTGGAAAAACTGTGGCTTGAGATATATAAGTCAGGATATGATTTATCTTTGTAAGGAAAGACATGCTCAAATAAGACAACATGTCGAGAGATGAAGAGTCGATTCGACTTAATATCAAAACAAAGAAATGAGTGGTGAGAAAGAGAAAAACCAAGATACACACATGGACGGGAGCGGGGTTCAAGTTTGTGGCTGTTGTATGGTCGAAGCCATGGATAACAAAGGCAGCCAAAAACTCGAAGAGAAGTATATTTTGGTATGTTACCAAATAATTTTTGGTAAGGTGTATCGTAGTTGAGTATGGGTGTAGGCATGCGATTGATAAGATAAATGGCATCTTGGAAAGCATGAGACCAGAATCGTAAGGGTATGGCAGCATTGTGGAGTAGCGTGAGCCGGTTTCCACTATATGACGATGTTTCCGTTCAGCGGAGCCAACATGCTCAGGTGTATAAGGTGGAGATGTGAGATGTTGGATCGATACCTTGTGTAGATAAAAGGTGAGCAAGAGCTTTGTACTCACCACCACAGCTAAAAGGTAGATAAAATGTGGTGAGTACAAACTTGTTTGGAGCAAGAGCTTTCATATGGTTTTAATTTTGGAGTGAAAGAAATTTTCAATCAACTTGCTGAATTTTTCAAAAAAACTAAATACATCGGATTTGGACTTTAGAGGATAAAACCATGTGTATTTAGTGAAATAATCAATAAAAATAACATAGTATCGGTAATTGCCAAAAGAGATCACCGGAGAAGGTCCCCAAACATCTGAATAAATAATTTGAAATGGTGCATTACAGCTAATGGAAGAACTTTTGAAAGATAGTTTATGACTTTTGTTACACATACAAGAGTCACACACTTTATCAGAAGAAAGCACAGAAGAGGGAATTTTATTATTTGTTAGAATCCTTTTTTGGATGGAACGAGAGGGATGACCAAGACGTTGGTGCCATAACTGAGAGGAAAGAGCAATAGAGGTAGAAGGAGTGAGGGTGGATGGACTCGTTTTTTAAGATGACCATTCGTACAAGTTATGTCTACTCCGGCCTTTCGCCAAGGATGCCCTCGTATTCAAATGCTTCACAAGAAAATAGTTAGCAAAAAATTTCAATGGAAACATTATTTTGTTTGCAAAATTGGGAAACAGATATCAAGTTCTTCTTTATTAATGGAGCACACAGAACATTGTTTAATGCAAAAGAGGAACCATGAGAATTAATTGAACCAGAACCAATATGAGAGATAGGAATTTCATTACCATTGCCGACAACCACGTCTTCATTTCCAACATAGTTTGAGTGCATCGAGAGATTCTGGAGATCGGAAGTGATATGGTGCGTGGCACCTGAATCGAGCACCCAATTTTTATTGTTGTGGGTTGTGTCTCGTTCACCTAAATTTGCATGCGGTCGAGATAACTGAGAAGATGGCTGTCCACGAGAGTAACAAGTTTTTGCACTGTGTCCCGGTTTATCACAGAGTTGACAAACAATGCGATGTTGGCTTTGATTTCCTTGATAAGAGTTTGAATTTTCCATGAGGAAAAATGTGGTTGAAAATTTGATGAGCGTATACCTCGGCCAGAAGTCTGTTGTTGGCGATTAAAATGCATGTGGCTGGGAGTGTTATGTGAGCTGTATGATGAGCTATTGTTACCACCATGATGTCCTCCGCAAGTACAACGGTTTTTATACATAGCCTGTTTCTGAGTAAATTGTGCAGTGATTTGTACTTCTTCGTCCTTTAATTCTCCATTATTACGAATCAGTTCCTCGTCGAGTAATTTATCATAGAGGTCCTCAAACGAGAGTGGAGTGTCGCGAACACGAACGGCTGCAGTTAGTTCTTTAAACTCATCACCCAGGCCATTTAAGGCATAGGACATGACTTGAGAGTCATTTAGAGGGTGTCCAATAAGAGCTAAGTCGTCAACGAGGCTCTTTACCCTACTCATATAGGCAGCAACGGTCTTCCCTTCTTTTTTGTTTGTCATGAGGGGTGACATAATAGAGAGCATCCTTGTATTGAAACGATTAGCAAAACTCGTTTCCAATTTGTTCCAAGCATCAGCAGAAGTGGTGCAATTGTTGATCGTCGGGTTGATTGTGCTATTAACCGTGGCCTGAATGCTGAGGAGCACAAGACGATCTTGACGAGTCCAATAAATATATTCTGGATCGGTTGGCAGCGGGCATGGATGTGTTCCATCAACGAAGCCAAGAAGTCCATAACCGAAGAGAAGATTGGTCATTTGCGACTTCCAAGAAGCATAATTTACCCCATTCTTTGCAAGTTTGAATGGAATCTGGGAAGAGCCATTAAGAGATATTAGATTTCAACCGTTAGAAAATGAATCACCTTGAGTCGTCATTTGTGGAGTTGTTCACACAAGAGTAGGTTCTGCAGAAATGGTTTGGGGAGGTATTGTTGTATTTAGTGGTGTTTGATTTTCCATTGTAGTTGTAATGGAGACTAAGTAGGTGGGCAAAGGATCAAACTCTATTCAATTGATAGAGAGAGCTCTGGTACCATAAAGAGATTTGCTGTAATATTCATTATATTTTATTAAGAATGATATTATACATAATATATACAAAAGAGTCCCACTAATCTAGTTTGTACAATAGGAAACTAAATCAATGTAATTACTGTAATGGGGAGAGAATTATGTCATTACTGATTATGCTCTATGAAGGAATATTATGTTCCTGATTTTGTGCTCTATCATATATATCGACCTACGTGATTGTAAGTGTACTCCCTTCGGGTCGAGGAAGCTTACGATCCATGGTTTATGATCTATGAGTAATAAGATACTATATGAGGCTAAAAACCGAGAACAAGATTAATAAAAATGGATTTTTTTGTGATTGAATTGTTGATGGTTCGAATATTTTGGAAAGAAAATGAAATAAATGGAAATTTGGTGCTACTTGAAAGAAAACTTCAAGTCTCTTGAGAAAAAGGGCTTGAACTTTAATTAATGAAACATGGAGATAGTAATTATAAATAACCAAATGATTTGAGTTACTTTTGTTATGTGTGTAAAATATGTGATCTATGTTCTTTGCTTGAGTTGTTATGTGTCTTGCTTGATTTTGTGAGTTTGTGACTAAACTATGTGCCTTTACGAAATAAGTGGAAATATGTGTATACTTATGTGAAAGTTTAACTTTGAATGTTGAATTAAGAATATGTACTAACCTCACTTGCACGTTTTTAAAGTTGGGAAATCTTGTAAAACTTAGATCGAATAGGCACGGGGTATGAGGGACGGTACCCCAAAAATGAGATGAAGAGTGTGTGGTTTGATTCCACTTATGAAACGGGTTCCAAATAAATGAAGGCTTATTGTGTAATGTTTTGCTTGATTTTCCAAAGGATATCCGAACAAAAATGTTATTCTCACACGCCTAATCAAGTTGCTTGAAATGAATGAAAGTATGTACTAACCTCACTTGCACGTTTTTAAAGTTGAAAAATCTTGTAAAACATAGATCGAATAAGCACGGGGTATGAGGGGCCGGTACCCAAAAAATGAGATGAAAAGTGTGTGGTTTGATTCCACTTATGAAACGGGTTCCAAATAAATGAAGGCTTATTGTCTAATGTTTTGCTTGATTTTCCAAAGGATATCCGAACAAAAAAATGTTTTTCTCACACGTTGTATGAGCACTTGAATGAATGTATGTGTAAAAGAATGACGACTCCCTTGTAAGGGATTACTCTTATTTCTTATAAAATGATGAAATGAAGGTCTAAGAGGTAAACCGAGAAGGTAAAGGTAAATTGGTAAAGTTTCTCAATGAAATGACGAGAGGTAAAAGCGAAATGTTTATATTGTGTATATGTATGATTTGAGATATATATGTTTGTTTGTCTATGTGTATTCGGTATTTCTTCGGAAATTCTCATTGAGTCCAAAAGACTCATATAGGTGTTGAAATGCTTGTAGTTACTTTCAATCCGTGGCACGAGTCGTAAAGTTGGAGTCGAGTTTGAGGATCGAGGGATGTGTTCATATGGACGGCGTGTGGATCTTGTGTGCTCTTAATTTAGCCATATTGTTCTACTTATATAGTTTAATTTTAAAGACTTTCGATGCCGTCTTAGATATCTATTATCGTACTCTTTCACCCCTCGAGGGATCTTATTAGTAAGAACATTGCATCTAATAATAATTCGGATTTTGATTTCCTCTTTTTGCCAAACTTCTATATAATGCTTATCAGTTAGTTATATGTTGTGCTCTGTCCTGTTGTTTCATAATACGTATTAAATATACTTTCTGTTTAGAATTGCATGTAATTTTAAAGAGTAATAGGCCTTTCTGTAAGGGTTATTTTGGTAGGTCTTTTGTATCATTTGAATAAGTCACGAATTTATTATGAATTAATTTCCACAACTGTACACATGCTGAGTCATTTTAGGACATGCTTCAATATATGAAGTTGTTCTGACTCCAATGAATCCATTTAACTTGGATTATGTTCCTACTTTGGTATAAAATTTGGTAGTGTTTAGAACAGTAGGGAATTTATAAAGAATTTTCAAAACTCCCTCCCCTGTTCTGGATTTTCAAACTGTACAGTTGCATGTCTTTAATTATTTCTTTCAAATGGTTTATGATATTTTAAAAATGTTTTAAAGGAGTGGTTTAGACCCATATGAGAGTATGTTGATAAATTTTCAAAGTCTTTGTACGAAGGGTTTAAGAGAAATGAAGGGGATGTTTGGTTTCATTTCCAAAACCAATTTTCAGTTCTATAATATTCATAAAACCGAGATCATGTTTGTTTCACAATTTTATCCAGAAAATCCCATTTTTTTTATCAAATTTCTATTGAAAATACAGTATTCATATTTTTTTCAATTTTCAAACCTACTAAAACCTACTACTAACCTATATATTATAGCCGAAAGTACAGTTTGCACCCCTGAACTATTAGGGTTGTACTAAATACCCCTTGAACTACCATACGTACCAAAATGACCCTTGTCATTTATGGTCAACGTTAAAGCAACTAAAACCGTCAGTTTTCATGTGCTTTTACTTATTTGCCCACCAATTTTGCAACCCTCTCTCATCCTCCCTTCTCTCTTCTCTCTCTTCTTCATCTTCTCCCATTTTCTTTTTCTTTTTCTTTTTCCTAAACATGGGTTCTCTCCTCTCTCCCCTCTCATTTCCTTTCCTCCTTTTCTTTCTAATCTTACCTTGAATTATTTTGACAGAGCCGATTGACTGAATTCGGGAAACTTTTGAAAGTTGAATTTGGCTTTGGGATTTACGAGATATTCCATCTCTTCTCTTTTCTTTTACCTTAAATTTATGCACAAAAGGTTTATGGAGAGAACCATGTTGATTTTGTCGAAAAGCCATTTTTTCTTGTATTTCCATTTTAACAAGCCGCAATGCGCCTAGTTAAAATCCCTCATTTTTTTGTTCTTGTAGTCGGGAAATTTGAAATTCTGTAGCCGGTGCATTGAGTAACCGTCAACTCTCGTGCACAGAGGTGGACCGTAAGTATGGTGGGGGTTGTTGCCCCCCCCCCCCCCCCCCCAAGATTTTATATTTTTCCATTACATAATATATGTAACAAAAATTATATTATATGCAATTTTATGTTAGTTTTTGAGAAAAAAAAGAAGTAATATTAATTTGGGTCATCGGCCACTAAAATGAGAATGCATGAGACTTTCATGAGTTTTAGGACTCGTTTGATTACCGCTATAAGATTTTATTGACTAAATAGTATGAGCTAATAATATGTCCAGTTAGCGGGATTCACAATTTTTCAAACCCGTTACTAAATTAACACTCCGCCATTAAATGCTATTATTTTATTAAATTAGTAGCACCCATCTTCCTAAGATTAATTTAAGAGAGTAATTAAAAATAATACCAATTTTTTTCTCACTTCAATACCACTAAAATAAAAATTAGATAGTAGATAGGTAACGACATAAATACCCTTAATGAAAATCAATACCACAAAAACATTAAAAATCTCATCTTTCCTTCTTCAATACCAAACACACAAAACACTTCAAACCCATCTCCTTCACAAACTCCTCCGTCTTCTTCTTCCTCACAACAAATCTTCCTAAAAAATCTCAAAACTAAAGAAATCATTACCTCATACAACTTACAAAATGGATTCAAATGACTACAAAATGGTAGTTTACGACCAAGGAGAACCCATTAACATATGTATCCATGTCTTATTTGAGTTTCGAAGTTGATTTTGATTTTTTTTTTAAACCGACATACAATTTTTGACACATACAGAGCGAAGTTTTTGTCAATTTTCGACACCAACTTGTACAAAAATATAATTGAAAAAAAAAAGAAAAAAAGAAAAATAATTTCGATACGTATGTGACGAAAAAACCACTGCCGCTTTAAAAAAACGTTTTTTGAAGTAGTGATTTTTCGACACATACATGTCGAAATTTTGAGAAATTTCGACATGTTGGTGTCGAAATTTTGTTGGTATCCAAAATTGACAAAAAATCGACATGTATGTGTCCAAACTGTGGACGTGGTTAAAAAAAACTTCAAAATCAACTTCCAAGCTCATAAAAGACATGGATACATACTTTAATGGGTTCTCCTACTTTGTAAACTATCATTTTGTTGTCATGTGGCCCCATTTATATGTTTTGTGAGGTTTTGATTTTTTTGAATTTTGAGATTTTTCGGAGGGTTTGTAAGAAGATGAAGAAGAATTTAGGGTTTAATGAGTTTGGGTTTGTGGGAGAAGAACAATTTTTTTTTTCTTTTTTTATTATTGGGGCAATATGCCAAACACCCTCCATTGGGATTTTTATTCTTGATAAATCCTTAATTTATTAATGGTATTTGAGATAAATCCAATGGGCTTGAAAACCCATATATGCCCCCACTTATTATTAATTAATATAATTATTCAAACTAAAAAAAAAATTATACACATAATTTACACCCCGATCTTTTCCATAATTTATATCCCCAAATCACGCTTCAGATTTATGCCCAAAATAATACTACCAAATCAATTCTAAAAATCTCATTTTTATTTCTTTTCTTATTTTCGATTTCTTCATAAAAAAAATTGATTTTGTTTCTAAAAAAGTTTATTTTTCATTTTCTTAATTTTGGTTTTTTACTTTTTTATATTGCTGCTTTTCAATTAAATTTAAAAAAAAATGTTTTTAACAAATTGAAATTCACTATAAACTTACCAAAAACCACTATGTGATTATAGTATACCGTTACGAAAATCCATTATAAACTTATCGAAAATCTCTGTGTAATTAATAAAAACCACTATCTAATTAATGAAAATCACTCTGTAAATTAACGAAAATCACTATGTAATTAGCCAATTCCATTACAAAAATTCACTAAAAACTTATCAATTAACAAAAACCACTTTATAATTAATACAACTCTGTAATTAACGAAAATCACTACGTAATTAACAAATTCCATTTCAAAAATTCACTGAAAACTTATATATCATTTAACGAAACGACTATGTAATTAATAAAAACCACTCTGCGTGCAAAAACCACTTTGCGTGCAAAAACCACTCTTTCTTTTAACTTTGAAATCCTGCATTGTGTCAAATCCACTTTGTAATTTGAAAGGATCGATCAACTAGATGCTAAAAACCACATAACAGTGGGGGAGAAAAACCATGTGCATTCATATTAACATTATTTCGAACGGTGTTAAAACCACGACTATTATGCACTTACAAAGTTAGCGTAAAAAGTACGAAAACCACTCTGTAATTTCTTAAGACGAACTTCCTTCTTTGCCACATATGACACCTCTTGATTTCTGTACGAATGATTCACAAAACAACACGTGAATGCCCCTGTCCTTAACATCTAAATCACGAATAATCAACACTCGTCAAACATTCCACTATTACCCATAAACAAACAAGAATGGAACAGACGATTGCTAATGGCATCTAATTGAGGAGGCTGCACGGCGGCAGAGAGAGAGAGCCAATAAGGCCGCGACGGTGGAGAGGTGTTGAGTGTAGATTTTACGCTCAATACGTTTACTTTATGTGGATCTTTTGTTTAGATTTAATTATATTTGTGCTTTAATTGATTGATTTTGTGTTTTATAGGTGAAAACGAGAATTAGGTGTCCATGAAGGACAAAAGATCAAAAAGAAAGGAAAAAGTTGCAAATAAGGAATTAAATCAAATTGGAAGAAGGAATCTCGCCACAGCTTTGGCAGTGTCCACCATTTCGAGCATATCTCTTTCATACGAACTACAAATCAGCTGATTTTGGCGGCATTGGAAAGCTAATTTAAAGTAGGGTTGTGCATGGATCGGTTTTAACCACCAACCAACTCATTTTCGACCCATAATTTGTGACGGATAATCAACCATCAACCGACCCATTTAAGTTGGGTCGATAATCTTAACCAATCCATGTATAGTTGGGTTGATAATGGTTTCTAATATGCTATAAAGTTGGTTAGTCGGGTAATATCGGCCAACCAACTTTATTTATTAATTTATTGTTTATTAATTTTATTTAAAATGTTTAATATTTTTTATTTCAAATTTCTATTTTATATCACATTTATAAAATTGTTTAATATTGACCGAAATCCTAAAAGCAATAAATCTAACCTAATTATCTATTTTGAACTATTTTAATTTTAAGACATATAGCCTAAATATTTGGACGATTATTATTTGTTGAACTATTTATGTTTAATTAAAATATATATGGCCCGTAATGTTTTGAATTTTTTATTTGAATATTGTTGAACTAGTCATATTTAATTTATAAAAGATATAGTTTTGTAACAACTAATAAAATATTAAATAAAATTAAAAAATATTTAGATGGATGACCCATCAACCAAACCATCAATCGACCCACTAAATTGGTTTGCAACCATCACCCAACCCATGTAAACTAGGTTAACGGTTTCCAATATTGGCCAAAGTTGGTTGGATGGGTTGGGTTGGTTTTATGACTGGTTTTTAACCAAACCAACCAACGCACAACCCTAATTTCAAGGGCTACAGTTCTTATTTACGAAGTATTCCAAAATTCGGACTCCAACATGGCGAAAATCGAAGAACAGATCCTGATGGGGGAAAGTGGCGGAAATTGATTCCTATTAGGTCTCCACTACTTCTTTATCAAGAAAAGCCTATAAAAGCAACAAGTCTCTACACCATAAGCAAGAAATTTGACACCACACAATGCGAAGAACGACGATCAACGAAGACTCAAGCATAGTTTTTGTTATTTATTTTATTTATTCTATTTTGTTTATCTTATTCTAGGATTTTATTTGAACCCTATGTGGTAATTCGAACCTATTTTTCTATTATTATGCAAGTTTAAATTCCATGATTATTTCTTCTATTTGATCTTATTTAGCGCATGAATCTAGCTAGTTTATGTTGCTATGTGTTATTGTTAGAATTGAATCGACAGATCGTTTTAATAATTAGAACAGGGATAGAAGAGTCTTCAAGTAGTTTTCACCGGATGAGTGTGTCAATTGCATGTGGTGTCTTAGACATACAGATATCACCTTAGGTCGTCGTTTACGAGACTTGTTATTTAATACTTTATTTCTAATTGGTTTGCATAGACATATAGTGAATCGTTTATGAATAATAGACTTATAACACACGCGACAACGGGTTATGAGTAATTTAGTGTCTCGGGTTAATAATCGGGAATGGTAACTTGCATGATAGAAGTTAATTGGGTGACGAATTATCGCATAGGGGGAAGATAAAATCCTAAATCCGTTTTTATATTGATATTTTCTCGTGTTTATTTTCTTTCATAATTAGTCTAATTATTTAGTTGATTAAATTTGACAACTTTGCGTAGGCTGGATAAAAATCATAATTGTTAGAATTTGGTACTTAGGATTAGATAATTTGAATATTCCATGTGGGATCGACATCCGACTCTCACGAGTCCACTTTTACTACTTGTTTGACATACGTGCACTCGTGTTAGGTATTTTGACAAACAAGAGGGAAGAGAAAGGGGCCAACGACGCGAGAGTGGTGCATGGCCAATTCCATCTGTGGTGGAGCGGGATGTCTCGCCAGGAGGAGTAGGGCGGAGAAGGCTTCGTCGTTTGGTGGGGCAGCGGTGCTGTGGGTGTAGAGAGAAGATAGAAGGAACCATCGTGATACAAATATAAGTTCTAGGGTTGGGAAGTAACTCAATATAAAATAAAAAGAAAATTGATATCAGAAAGGATATAATCATGAAACTATATTTATTTGTATTAATTAAAATTATTTTGGATTTATCATAAAAATGTAATTTTGTTTTGGACTCATTGTAATTGAAGGAGTCTAATGAGGGGTGTTTGTCAAATTGTCCCTTTATTATTTGGTATTGTGAAAAAAAAAAAAAATTTATATAAATTGTATTTTGTTTGATGAGGGGGATTTCAGTACTTTGCTAAAAAAAATTATTTGTGGTAGTAAACTAAGAAAAAAATGAAAAAACTTCTATAAAATATGGTATTAAACTCAGTGGTATTGATGTGAGAAACAATTGGTATTAATTTTTGCAGTCCCCTTATTCCCTTAATTTAATAGGGCTGACTAAAAAGGAAAAAAGACAATTTTCTTCTTAAAATTGAATCTTATTATTGTAAACTAAGTGGTTTATAGACAGTTCATATATTATAAGAGAATTTAACAAATTTAATAGAAGATCTAATCTAAGAAACCGAACATGCTACTAACTAAATAACTAATTAGTCAGAGGAAATGAATTCAATCTCATCTAATCCAATCTAATCCAATATAGACAACCGAATGAGGCCTTAGGCTTTTGGCTATATACGGTAATATATTACTCAGTGTGGAATAAAAAAAGAATTGCTCATCCAATTTGAAATTACATATTAAAATTTTATATGTTCTGCATGTTTAGGTGCTTATTTGTTGAAGTTAGAATGATATGATTAGTTACATTGTTATTAAAAAAAAAAAAAAAAAAAAAAATTGGCCATGTGTAATGACGAAACTCATGGATTGTGTGTAGTTTTTGCTTAAAATTTTGTGATATAAATGCAGAGATTATTTATATTATGTCATATAATGTGCAATTTTAGAACTCACCTTAGGAATCTGCAAGTGAAGTAGCTGAGTCATTGAGTGATTTGGAATATTTTCAAAACGTTTGAGCCTTTGTAGCCTACTATTTAATATATTATCACTTGAACCCTGATTGTTCGATGAAGAAATTCTTTTATTTAGCAATATTAAATTGGATAGAATAACCTTTGGAGTATTGTTGAAAATTTGTTATGCAAAAAGAAAGAAAAAGAAAAAAAAGGAAAAAAGAAAAAAAAAATCTAGAAAAGACAAAGAGGACATGAGCATCTTGATCAAAAGCCAAAGAAAATAAAGCTTGAACCATATCTCGAGAGCATAGGTAGATACCTTTGAACTCTTGTGAATTAAGTAGCGTAACAAGTCTCTAGAGGTGAAGTTATCGCTCAAAAAGTATAATCTTCAAACTTTCGGCGAAAACACATCGATTCAAGAAAAGAGTATCAAAATCTTGTTCATTACAAACCTAATTAAAATTGGGAAAATCAAAACGAGAAGAGCAACCAATAATACCCATAATTCCTTCCTTGTACCAAAAAACTAAACAATTGAAAGCCAAAAAGTTCAAAGGATCCCATTAGCTTAATTATTCAATATTAGCAGAGTAGAGGAATTTTGTGAACTTTTAGACTTAAATATTATGATGCTATGTATAAGTTCTCTCCATATTTATTGCAAAGTTGAATATTTGAAACAATAATAGAGCTTTTTTTTTTTGCAATGTGTTAAGTAATTAAGTGTGTTTGAGTTTCGAGCTTATCATTTTTGTTTAAGAATGGTTATGGCAATTGCAAATTTTGAAAAAGGAAAGTTGGTCATAATTTTTGTGATGAGATGCATGCGTCAGTTTGTTATTTTGCACGCATCTTTATATTTGCTTGAGGTCCAGCAATAGTTCAAGTTTTGGGGTGTGGAGAGTGTGATCTGCACTCTATTTCATTACTTTCCGACATGGACTGTTCTTTCTTAGTCTTTTTTATTATTGTTATGTTGTTTTGTGCTTTTAGTATTTTTATATGTAAACATGTGGAAAAGAATGAATAATACATAAAAATTCAAGTTTGGAAGCAAAATCAACGTTTGGAGAAGAAATTAAAAAGTTGGTTTAAACAGTGTTTACAATGTTGGTCCTAACTGACTAATATGAACTCCAAATGATCCGATTCAAGCAGCATAAAAAGTTATCTGAAATGGCTAGTACTCCTATTTTTACGACCATTGTCCAAATTCGGGACATACATGGGTCAAAATCAGGTTTAAAGTCCAATGATGTGAAGAATACCTTCTGCCGACTAGGATCGCGGTCCAAGAAAATTCCTTGCAAATGAGATCGCGGCCCGAGTGAATAAACGAGGTTATGGTTCTGAAGGCTCGGACCTCGATTCAAGAAAATACTTAGGAAATAGGACAATGATTTGAAAGTATTTGTGTGGAAATTTATTAAAAACGTGAAAACTTGGGCTAGAAGTTTAGCTATAAAAATAAGGTTTCCAATGCAAGTTGGAGAGGAGTCTTTGCAAGAATATTCGGAGAAAACTTGGAGCAATAAAAGCGAGAAGATGGAGAACACAGACAACAAAGAATTGACAATTTTTCATCATATTTTCTCTATTTTTCTTCTTTTTTGAACTCATTTATCGTTATTGTATTTATCATTTTTTTGAACAATCTGAGTAGCTAAACTCATACTCTAGAATTTCGTTAGAACCCTATGTGAGATTTGTTCGATTTATTTTCCTATAATACAAGTTTGATGAATTATATATTTCTTCACCTTGGGCTTTATCGATTCATGAATATGATAAGTTTGTAATTTGTTTTTATTGAAGTGATTGATGAGTTGCTTTAATTATTTAGAACTGTGGATAGAAGAACTTTCGGGTCAACTTCATCAATAATTGATTAAGAATTATACTTACTTGGGCGTAGAAATTCACCGGATCTACGAAAAACCATAAATGGAGGGAGGCTTGCAAAAGCAATGTTCTTAAGAATATATTTTCCGGTTGTCTACTGTGAATCTCTCCCGGTAGTATCCCAGTATACAACAATTGGATAATTCGATATTTGCACAAATTCGAAGCCAAAGGCAAACTCGAAACGCATAAGTGAAATTAAAAAAAAAAAACAGTAAGAAGAATTTCTTAAACGGCCTTGTTATATCTTATGCAAAATTGATCATATTTTGTCTTATTTATAGATATTTAAGAGTCTTTTCGTGAATGAATATGTTGTTTCATAAATAAATGTGTTGTTTGTGAAGAAAACTATTCAATCTAAATACGCACCTATTTGAAATAGCCTAATTAATTTTATTCATATCAAAATTCCAACAATGATGCACATTATGCACCCAAAAAACGTATAATTGATGCATAAATGCATTCAAGCTTACAAAAAGCCTATTGATCTATAATATATTTCACCTTCAATATGCCATCTCCACAAAAAAATCATACAATATATCAAACATGGGAGCTCTGTGGTCAGTTTGTCCTTCTTTATTATTTTGTGAGGAGGTCCCCGACCAACCCTCTTTATGATTCTAGGTTTATGTGTTATATCTCTTTTGCCAATAAGTTCATCCCTTTAATATGTCCAAAGGCAAACTTAATGTATATGACAAAATTACCCCCAACCCTTTAAACTCAATTCCTAATAGTAACCACCAATTTAACTTCAATTTCAATAATTTTGAACAAACTTTTTTGTTTTTCAATGACTTTTTCTTTTTCAAATTTGTTTTTTCACCTGCCGAATACCGGCGGTGACTTTTTATTGACTTGAGTTTAAGAAATATTTTGCTAAACAAGAAGAGTGTTAATCATTATCAACAAGTATATAACTTGTGAAGGTGCATTTACAAGCAAATGTTTTTATTAAAACAATATTGAAGATTACGAAAGAGAGAAGTATAGATGTTCTCTTTTACGAAGAAATCCCAAGATGTTTTTTTTGTACAAAACATCCTAGAATCAACAACAACCTATACTTAACAAAACTCTAGGATTTAAGACTAGTATTCACGAATAATGAATAGAAACAGACTCAATTTAGTACTGAGAAAACAAGGTGTTGTTGAAAGTATTCCAACATCTAAAGCTCTCTTCTCTCCACTCTCTTCAAAAATCAGTGAGAAATGAACAGCTGACTTCTCCTATTTAAAGAGTCTAATGGCTTCTTGTCCTGCACGAAATATACACACTAGAGGAGATCGCGGGTTAGTGAGTTAGTGGATTAATTAATTAAGTGTTTAAGATAATTAACCACTAGGCTAGATATAACCGTTAACTAACTACTAACAAATAATCCGCTTAAATAAATAAATAAAATTGATTTAAAAAAAGTTAAAATAAAATATATTATATTTGACTTATAAAATCAAATATCAAACCTAAAAGAATGTCTCCAAAAAGATAGATATTGTCAAACAAAGGGGTTACTATTTTGCTCTAAAACTAATTGATCGGAAAATGCTACAAGTTTTGTCAACTACGAGTCTACGACAATCTAGTAATTTTAATTTATTAATATACCAATGCATTTGTTAAAAACAAAATTAGTGCTTATGGCCATGCAAATGATGGCCTAGTGAACGAAGCAACAAAGATGTGTCAAATGTCCCAAATTCAAATTCTACAATCTCTAGGTCGAATTTGTTTGACATAAATATGATCGTGTGGCTTACATCGCTCGTACAGTTTACAAGTTATTAAATGGGGGTGGATGTTTATTCCATTCACCTATATATTTGGATGCGGATTCATTTACTACTTATTAATTAATAGAAAAATATTTAAAACATAAAAAAATGTAGAAAAAAATTGTGTGATTTGATCATAATGAATAATCATATACAAGTAAGAGCTCCCCCTACCTTACTACTTTGGCCAATAAATGCATATAGTGGTGTTCAAATAGGCCCCCTTGTGCGCCACGACACATTTAAGGTTGGCTCGTCCGATCAACAACTCAGCATGCCCACGGATTATTACAACTCGTCGGGCCATGGGTTGGAACTGTCGAACTAATGGTCACATAATCAAGAACAGGTTGTTCGAAGGATCAGGACCTTCTAGGTTGGCCGGTTATGAGTTGGTTATGGGTCGGCCCGGGTCAAACGCATGGCAATTTTCTTTTTGATGATCCCGACCGTTGATTTCAAAAGGAAAAAAAAGTCAATGTTGCCGAAGACCGGCGTTTACCGCCCGCGGCGGCAGCAACATAAAAAAAATAATAATAATAATAAAAATGAATAATAGGTATAATTTAGGGTCTAGTTGAGGTTAAGATGAGTTAAGTGATAAAATTGAAGCATATTAAAATGTGAGGCAATAATTTAGTCTTTTACACACCTCTGAACTTTGTCTAGATTTTGTTATAAAAGAGATTTTGGTGTTGTCCTCTCTATGAATAAGTAGGCCATGATGGGTTTCTTTTTAAATGCCCCAAAAATCTAATTAATGCATTTATAAATCAGAGAAATGTTTGAAATAATTTAGATTAATGAAAAAACTATATAAATATTTATATAGAATAATGAATTCTGTAAGGTTCTATATGATAATATAGGCGTGAAAATAACTTAAAATTATTTATATAAAAATAGATATTAATAAATTTGTCCAATAAAAAAATTAATAAATAATTGAATAACTTATTTAATCGAGCTTAATTCAAATAGAGTCATAGCAAGATCAAGCTCGGTTCATCATATATGGGCTCGCTAAAATGACTCAATCTCGATACACCTTACAATTAACTAGGTTATCAGATAAAATTTGGTCGAACTGTCAAGCTTCATGTAGGCCGAGCTCAATTGACATTCCCACATATTCTCTACTCAACATTTCACTGTTATTTGCATATATATATATATATATATATATATATATATATATATATATATATATATATATATATATATATATATATATATATATATATATATATATATATATATATATATATATGGGATAATTAGCAAGAACCCCCTCATCTAGGTAAATGAGTTAAGAAAACACCCTCTTCCAAAAATAATTAGAGAAAACCCCTTTACCTAACATTTCACCCAAGTGATATTTTCATAATTCCAAAACTACCGTTAATTATCTACTATACTCTTTCAAACCCTAATCTTATTTTCTCTTCTCTTCCGTCTCTTCTTTCCCCGTCCATTCTCTGTTTTTCTTTTCTCCATTTTATACTTTTCTCTCTCAATTCTTAGATTACTCTCTCTTGATCGGAAGATGAAGAACCAACTGGAACGGAACAACGATGCTAATTCCGTTGAAGCCTTTGTTGTCGGTGCCGTCTCCTTCGTCGTCGCTGTCGAAGTCGGGGTCGGGGTCGTCGTCGTTGTCGGCAGATCTTAACAAAAGCCATAAATTGTCGATTTGTTATCGAAATCGGATTTTTGATGGGTGGTGGTGCGAGTTGTGATTTTATTTATTGTTTGTAATTAAAAAACCATCATAATAGCAAAGTAAGGTGATGATGGTGTGTTGTGACGGCGGTGTAGTGACGATGGGGAGGCTGATTTAGGGTTTTTCGGTGGATTGAACGGATGAAGGTGCGTGTAGAGAATTTCGCGCAGGCTGTTACCTTAATCGACTATGTACATGTTCATAGTCGATTAAGCTAATCGACTATGCTCTGGTAGTCGATTAAGGTTCATCGATTCCAATTTTTTTTTTTTTTTGGATTTTTTGTTTATTGCTTTCAATTGTATAAATCATTTATAATATTTGTATATTTTTTTGTTTTTGTAATATATAGTTGATTTTGTATTTTTTTCGCAGTTGTGATTTGTTATTTTTAGTAGCAGATTCTTAATCGACTATGCTTCACATCATAGTCGATTACTATACCTGATATAAAACAAAAATTAAAAATAAATAAATAATTAAATAATTTCCTTAATCGACTATGAAGCATAGTCGATTAAGGCTAATCGACTATGCTTCATAGTCGATTAAGGAAACTGATACAGAAAAGACGGAAGAAAAAAAACGGAAAAAAAAAAAATCGCTGAGCGTGACCCAGTGATGATGTGGCGGGCGGGGGCAAAGCATGAAAGCATAATGGCTGAAAATGGGTGTGGACTTTTCTCAAATGGACTAAAATATTTTGGGCCTCCCTCCATTAAAAAAAGTAGTGAGGGGTTTTCTCAAAAAACCCATATATATATATATATATATATATATATATATATATATATATATATATATATATGGGATTATTTGTCAAAAGCCCCCCATTACACAAGGCTAATTACAATAGATCCAATTTTTTTAGAACTTTTTGAGATAAATCCATTTCGGCATTAAATAATAAAAAATAATAAATTATCACTATTTTACCCCTAACCTAAAAGTAACGTATATTTTATGATTGGAAATAAAAAAAATTAAAAAAGATTTGTAATATCTTTTCCTATTATATCGCAATTAATTATAAATTAAATGCGATATAATAATATATTTTCCTATTATAACGCAATTAATTACGAACAACACCGGCTTCTCCCCTGCAATCATTCATCAAGAAATCCTCATCGCATCGGAAATATCTCCGCAGCCGCTCCGCCTCAAAACCTGCGTCCGTCGCTCCTCCTCCCCGCCGCCACATCCGCGGCGAATTTCCGCTTCAACGTCGAGTTCCAGTGGTTTTTAATCGCGTTATAGGTGTGCCTGACGAGCAGCCTCGAGATCGACGCCCACTTGTTCCCAAACTCGGCGTGCGCCTTGAGAATAGTCTCGTCCTCCTCCGCCGTGAACGGGCGGTGACGAAAGCTGATTGCACCACCGCAGCCCACAGGACTTCCCCGATCTCCCCGAAATCGACCGGCATATGAACGACCAATTCCTAGTGCCGTGCCGCTCAACCAATTTATTCAACAACTCATCCTCCTCCGTACTCCACGGCCCCTTGATCCTGTCACGAACCTCCTCCGCCGCCATTGATTAATCAACACACACACAAGTCGGTAAATCCATAACCAAAAAAAATTTGAATATTTTATTCGAGCAATTATATAGATACAGAGTCCTTGTATATGTACAAGGGGTTAGATTATAGGGATTATTTGTCAAAAGCCCCCCATTACACAAGGCTTTTTTGGTTCAAGTTCTTGAGCAACCAAAGTGATGCCGAATTTGTTTGTATACATTTGTTAATAGTGGTTTTGGATGAACATTTGTTAATAGTGGTTTTGGATGAACATATACTGGATTACACTTATGTAACAGTCGATTACACTAATTTAATAGTGGATTACGTTTTTTTAATGTGGATTATGCTTATTTTATAGTAAATTTTACTTCAATTCTATAGTGGTTTTCGATAAATTTATGCTTATTTTATATTAATTTGTACTTTTAACTTCATAGTGGTTTTCGATAAATTTAGTGTTTTTCATGTTATATTGCTGGTATATAGAGTGGTTTTCATGTTTATATAGTTGTGTTATATAGAGTGATTTTCATGTTTATATGAGTGGTTTTTATTTTAAAAAACTGGAAAGAAAAAAAAACCATTTTTAAATAAAATTGAAATTAAGAAACAATAAAAACCATGAAAAAATTAAAATAAAATTTAAATCATTTTTTAAATTAAAATAAAAAGCATGAAAATATAAATAAGAAAAAAATAATTTAAAATAAAAAACCAAAAATAAAAAAAAAAAAAAATAATAATTACAAAATTTTCTTTTAAATCGAATAAAGAAAATCATTAAACAAAATAAATAAGAAAAGAAAAAAAAAACTGAATTAGCGTGATAAGGGGAATAATTTTTGGAGAAGATTTAGGTGTAGATTATGTATATACTTTTTGTAAAATTAAATAATTATACTAATTAATAGTTAGTGGGGGTATATATGGTTTTTCAGGCCCATTGGATTTATCTCAAATGTCATTTATAAATAAAGGATTTATCAAGAATTAAAATCCCAATAAAGGGTGTTCGGCATATTTCGGTTTACATTGCCCGTCTAGCTCAGTTGGTAGAGTGCAAGGCTCTTAACCTTGTGGTCGTGGTTTCGAGCCCCACGGTGGGCGTTATTAATAATCAAATTTTGCCCGCATGGGTGTAGCTCAACTGGTTCCGGAGGTGGTAAGTTGGTGCAAGGTCCTAGGATCGAATCTTGGCAGCCTTTCAACTCCAATGAGTTGGTTCCTTGTGGGCACCAGGTCCGGGTCCGCTACCTTAACGGGCCGTTGAGTTACCATGATTTACATTCCTCCATCAATCCTTGTCGGGCCAAGGGATGGGGGCTCGCCTTTTATATATATATATATATATATATATATATATATATATATATATATATATATATATATATATATATATATATATAGCGAGCAATCGGTGGCTGCTCTCCATTATTATCCCTTTACAGGGTGATTCGTTCCCTCCGAACCCAATCGGAATCTCAAACTCTTCATAGTGTACTACCACGTGGAGGGCCTCGCCCGCCGGTTGAAGCGTCTGCGGCATCGACGCCGTGCTCTACCGGGTGCCCCAAACCCTTCCCGATGAAGTCCCCGCCAAAATGCTGGCCCCAGAGAAGGACGATTCGATTCCCGTAATCGGGTTTCCGGAGGATTTGACCGGTTCGATTCCCGTAATCGGGTTTCCGGAGGATTTGACCGGCGCCGATGGGTTTCTCTTCGGGTTTCTGACGAGGTACGGGTCCATGGCTGCGCAAATGAAGCCTTTCTTTGATTCGACTGTGCAGCTATGGAGGGAGCAAAAACTCGCCCGGAAAACAAGCCGGCTTTTTCGTCAGCACCGGCACTCAAGGCGGCGACCAATAGACCACTGCGTAAGGCCCCCTTACTGTTGTTGCTCTTATTGTTTTCTTTGTTTTCATACTCGATATATGTTTGGTTTTAATATTAACGTTTGCTGTAAGAATTAGCCGTTGATTGATTGAGTTTCCATCGATACAAATGCAAGAAATGCGTATATTGAGTTTCTTTAAAATATTTGCAAATTAGTAATGTGAATTCTAAATAAGATGCACGATTGATGATGGTGGGTTTTTTATTGGTCAACTTTTCTGAGTTTTCTGCTAAACTGATTTCCGTAATTCCTGTCGTAAATTTCTTTCGGGGACTTATTACTAAATAAGGGGATAGCGTTTGAACGAAACAAGTGGGAACCTTCGTTCGGTGACTACGGCCTATCATGGAAAAGCAATCAATCTATATGTTGTTATGCAGCTTATGTTGGCAAGAAATTATGAATTTTAACGTAAAGATCGATGACTTTTAGTGTGAACAACGTATGCGACTCGTATGTTATATCTCGTAAACCAGTTAGTAATAAATAATAATAGTGGAGGTATAAGAATCTAAAACAGTTGTTATGTTTTTACCTCTAATCTGCTGCATCTTCTTAATTTTAGCTTCATCGACCCTAATTAGTAGTAGAATCACAATTACGAACATGTCAAAGTGCATTAGAACTCGTGTTTTTTCATCATCCATTCTTCTCTTCACTATTGGTGTTAGTTTGATGGGAGTCATGAATGATGAGATCGAGTAATGTGTTTATGGAAGCATATTTCTTTTACCACCGAAGCATAATGTACAATCACAAGAAATATATACGAACCCCACATTGTTTTTAAAGGCATTTTCGTGCCGTTGTTTTATATATTATTTGGCCTCGTTTGGTTGGTATAGTCACGGTTAATCAAATATTGGACCGTATTGGATGTATGCTTAGTCCATCAACTTTTCAAGCCAACCCACAATTGTGATTAACCAAACGAGGCCTTTTCACTTTCGGTTTACAATTCAATGATTGGTTGAAAATCTTAGTTAACAGTAGATCACTCTTTTAGTTTTGTTGTTTGCTGTACATCTTTGTTGTCTCTTTGATGAAACAGGGTCCTCGTATGTAATCGTAAGATGATAAGAACGAACATGTGTTTTGTCATATGATAAAATTTGATTCAATTCTCACGTTAACCGATTTAGGTGAACTGCAATTACTCAACTAGCAGATACGGAATGCTTTTTGTTCCGATTGGATATACTTTTGGAGCAGGTGTGTTTAAAATGGATTCGATAAGAGGTGGCTCTCCGTACGGTGCTGAAGTTTATGCAGGTGATGGAACAAGGGAACGGTAATAAGAGGAAAAGAAAGGTGTTGGATAATGATAGCCAGTCTCTCTGCAGCTTGCTTTTGATGGTGTCAAGGATATTACCGGTATTGAACATCTCTCATTATCCATTATCAAGAATTACTATTAGGTGTAATAATTCTCGATTGTTTTAATCTATGGAGCCATTTTTGACGGAATTGTTATAGCTGATGTTCTTTTTAGGATGGGCAAAATCGAAGTATAGTGTTAAACAAGTAGGTGTAACCGTTGAGTTTTATGGCGGCGAACTCAATGTAGTCAATTACGGGAAATCGAAATAAAAAATGTGACAATGTGGATTATGCTAAAAAGGTTTTATTACCGAATAGTGGGAAAAAATCTCAAAATGCATAAACAAATGGAACTCCGAGTGGATGTCCAAAGATTTCACCGATTATTAGTGAGGATAGTAATCCAAAGATTGCACAATATCACATTGTGCATTCGCATCACCAACTCGGTCGAAATAACCGATCGACTTGTGCAAATATGACTACGGGACACCGCGCCTTGCGCGGTGCTCCGTACCTAGTATATATATATATATATATATATATATATATATTTTAAGTATATATATATATGTCTATGGCCCCCAAATCCCGCCCCCCTATTTACTTTTGCTTTTTTTTTGGACAGTTTTATTCTGAAACGGCGTGCTTCTTCTTTTCCTTTTCCTTTTTTTTTTTCAAAATCTGCCCTTCGCCGCAATCGACGACTTCTTCCCTGTAATTTTCTCTGCAGGTGTTGAACGGTGTGCATCCAGGTATTGAACGGTGGTGCACGGGCCTACAATTTCTGACTATGACCGCCGCCCTCCTCTGCCGCCTTCAATCAGGTCTTCCGCCGCCGCCTCCGCCGCTTCGTTCGAGGCCACCGCCCCAGCTGCCAGTGTCACTTCCCACCGCATTTTTCATCCAATTGCAGACCGCTCCCCCTTTTCGATCTCATCCGGACTTGGATTACTCAAGAATTGTCTATTGTCGGTGCCCACCCCTTTTCTCCAACATAATCATGGTACTGATCCTATTTTCTTTCTCATCCTCTTCGTTTTCTCCAGTTCTCCCAATTTTTATGTATTGGTATTGATTCGATCGATTTTATTCAACTCTCGGTTGGAACGCTTCCACTGTTCTTTGTATTAATTTAATTTCTCCCAGACTCGTCCGCCATTACAACTGTCCTTTGTTTATATTTGAGAGTTTTTCATGTTTTTTCTAATAAATTTCCGTACTTCGTACAGTGTCTTCTCTTTCTTATGAGCTTCCTCTTGCTTTAGTATCATCTTCTTATTTTTTTTATTACATTAGTGGTGACGAAATGAGGTGTTGTGGGTTTTGGCCTCAAAGTTTTTTAATGTTTCATCCAATAATGTTTCTGATTTTATACAAATTGTCTTTCCTTTTTTATGAATTTTCTTTTGGTTTTACAGTTTGTACGTGCTCAACAATTTGCTTTCGAAACCTTACCCCGTCTTCCTGTAAAAATTCTTCATACCCCTACCAAAGTGTATTTGAGTTTCTTTAAATTTATTTGTGGAGAGATGATTCCTCCTATTCATTTGTTTTTACGATTATTAGGTGTTTCCTTTGGGGATTCTTCGTGTTAGTTCTTCCGTGTTCTACAACACCGTGCCTCATTTGTGGACGCGAAATCTTGAGATTTATTTCACTGTAGCCTTGAAAAGCACATTGGTGTGGTAAGTGTAAACCCCGTATAACATCCCGAAAGCATTCTTCGATATTTAATCTAAAATTGTATTTTTCAGGCCTTGATTTTGCTCGTCAGTCTATGATTTGTCGATTTTAGCCTTTGCTTTTGCTATTGTTCGGATATTCTGAATTTTTTTTTATGGAACTCCTCTGTTTTTGTTTCTCTCTGTTTTGGTGATATGGTCTTATTCTTCAAACTGTGGCCTGATTTTTTCCTTATTTTAAGATCATGCATTGTTGAAGCAGGTGAAAGCAATGAGGCAACTACAACTTAGAAAATTGAGGATTGTGGCAAACAAGCAAATGTGCAGCAAATCTCTGTAGCTCAATTTCTTGTTTGTGTTTCCTTTGCACGATTTTTCTTTTTATCTTTAATCAAATGAGGTCTGGTATCGATTGTTTAATTTATGCTATCGATTCGTGACTGGAATTTTAACTAATAAATGTAAACACTTCCATTGCAGATCTGCTCGTGGGGTCTTGTCTGGTAAAACATATTGAGGACTTGCACTTGCGCAACAACTGTATTAGGTGTTTTTTCTGTCATTAAAATTTTACAGTTCAGTTCCAATGACAAATGATCTTTTTTTGTGCTGCTAGAATTCAGCTATGTTCTATGATTCCATGCTCTCTTTTGTATCAAAAAATGATGCTTGTTTATTTAGTACAGGTTGATACTCTTGAATTTTTTTATTAGGTTTAAGTGTATCATGTTATATCACTTTTATTATTAGCTGCAACAATAAAAAGTTTCTGATAGTTATATGAGTATTAGTTTGTTTGATTTTAAGCACATTAAAAATGATATCTTGGCTTATTGTTTTTAGTTTCTTGTTTGGTACAAATTGCTATAAATGGGTGGTTCTTTTGACGCTAATATGTTGGATTTTTTTTTATAGGCGTGGTAAGAGTAGGGAGTTGAAGCTATGGAGGGAGCGCGTCTGCTTGGATTGCATTTGTGGGGCCGACCAGGCACCTCACTGCCGCCAATTTTTTTGCCCCGTCTGGATGCGTATGAGTTTCACTTTCACTATTTGTGTGCCAATTCTTAAAAATCGAATAATTGATGCATGTTTATTGGTTATCTGTGGTCTATAGAGGTTTTATAATTTGCCTGTGCTTCTCTTTTCATTAGTCATAAGTTGCTGCTTGAGTTTAGTTTTTATTTGTTTAGTTTATTGGGAGTTTTATTGAAGTTTTGAACTGATATACAAGTATTCTTTGGATAGTTATAATATTAAACTTGTATTATTCAATCAAACAGATCGACATTGTATACATGGGAGACACTCTTAATTATTCATCTATGTAGATTTTTATATTAATACGCAGTTTGCAGGTGATCCTCTCGTGGAAGATATCTCTAGACTGCACAACAACGGTGTAGGCAGATCAAATAGGGTATAGTTTTTAGTTCTGATAACTTATTATGAGTTCTTTTATGTTCTTAAAGTTGGAAAGTTTATGTTGGCTGATTTTTCCATTTTCAAAAATTATTTTACCTGAACAAATAAAGTAATAGATTGAGCCACGATGTTGACAAGTTTGTAGAGCCAACCGATGCATACAGTGATTTGTTCGACAACCTGAATTGGTGAGTTTATATGTTTTCCCTTTAAGGTAAAACCATTTAGGTTCCGATTCTGGATCCAGGCGCATGGTTGAAGTGATGAAATAATTTTCTTCTTTGCCTCAATACATTCCGGTATTCCATTTTCCTTACGATATGAGTCTGTGTTGCATTTATTCCTTATGATATTTCTTCAGTACTGTTTTTAAATTATATATATTAAACGATATTCAGTTTTCAGTTCTTTTATGTGGGATAGAGCTATGACGGATTTATGCATGTGTGTGTGTGTGTGTGTGTGAGAGTGTGGATTACCTAACAAAATATGCTTGTTTTGCAGTGTGAAAATAGCTAATTAGGAAAACATGGACTTCTTTTAATGTTATTTCCAGTCTCTCTCCAAGGCCATGCACAAGTAAGTCACTATATTTCTAGCTGGTTAATTTGTTATGTAATCATTTTTCTTTTTAATTATTATCGAGGAGAGGCATGGTTGTTTCGATGATTTTATTTGTTACTTCTGCCCCACTTAAATATCAATAGTCTAATTGCTTTTTAGATTAATTAGTATGATTCTTTGCAAATTTCACGGTAGAAGATATAGAGGAGGGTGTTCAAGGTACCCTTCTAATCCATATATGATTGTGTGATTATGTAAAGTTCAATTTTCTTTTCTGATGATGATTAGCTTTGGCTGATTAGATTTGTACGTTGTATTATATGGAAGTGAGATTAGGAACTCCACCACTGGAGTTTAATGTGAATTTTGTTTGGGAGCGACATCTTGGCTGCAAGTGATATACTTTGATTAAAAAATATCTGCTTCTCTATTTTCCGTTTGAATGAGACTATAAATTTGTGAATCATTATTTGCTATGTTATGTTCAGGCTAAAATTCCTCTGGAAAAGGCGCACACATATTTTGCTAGTGGACTCAAAGGTAAGTGCTTACGAAATAGATAGATAGATTGATAGATATAGTGTTAACTGTAGCAGATGAAGAGAACCCAAAATTTATCAATTATGTAGTGTTGATGAGGCAGTGAATAAAACAAGGCACCGCGCATTGCGCGGTGCTCCTCACCTAGTATATATATATATATATATATATATATATATATATATATATATATATATATATATATATATATATATATATATATATATATATATATATATATATATATATATATATATATATATATATATATATATATATGGGTCTTTACAAATAAGCCCATTAATAGGTACTTATTCATAAAGAGATTCAGACTAAAAGCTCATTTACCAATAAGTCCGCACATGGTCCAGATGATTTTTTTAAAGAACTAAAATAACATCTCATACTTTAATATGCTCCAATTTCATCCTTAACTTAATTTAACTTTAATTTGATCCCAAATTTCACAAATTATTCAATTTTGACCCAAAACTTTTTTTTTCTCAATTTTTTTTCCCTCCGGATTCCGGCGTTGACCTTTTTTTTTTTTTTTTCCTTTCTGTAACTTTTTTTTTTCCGTTTAAACAGCAATATTGTTGTGATTGACAGTAATATTAACTATACTACGGTTAAACATAGTAAAATTAACTAAACTATAGTTTAACACAGTAATATTGCTATATTAATCTCTAGCACAGTAATATTAACACAACAAAACTCATTATTATTGTGTAATAAAGTAATATTACTATGTTGACCGTTCAACAAATGTAAACATAATAAAAAGCCAAAAGAATTAATATTACTGTGAGTGACAGTAATATTGCTATAACAACAGTAATATTACCGTCAACCACAGTAATATTACAATAATAGACAGTAATATTATTACGTTACTCCGTGAATAACTCAAACAAACAAAAAATTCCAAACAAAATAATAATATTGATGTGGATGACAACAATATTAATATAACAACAGTAATATTACCGTCAACCACAGTAATAGTATTGTGTTTACAGTAATATTACAATAATAGACAGTAATATTATTACGTTAGCCCGTGAATAACTCAAACAAAACAAAAAAACCCCAAAAAATAATAATATTGATGCTGTTGACAGTAATATAATTACGTTGATTTGTCAACAAATCAACAAAATAAAAAAAATTAACAAAAAATAAAAAATAATAATATTACGTTAATTTACTGTCAACGGCAGAATAATTACATAAATGTATTGTCAACGGCAGTACAATTACGTTAATTAACTGTCATTGACAGTATAATTACCTTAATTTACTGTCAGTGACAGCACAATTACGGTCAACGTTTAGCGGCGGACGTAAAAAAAAAAACAAAAAAAAAAAAGTCAATGCCGGAGACTGGCGAAAAAATCCGAAAGAAAGAAAGAAAAAAAAATTGAAAAGTCAATGTCGGAGACCGGCGTTGACCGTCGGTCAACGCTGGAATCCGGCGGCAAATTTTTTTCTTTTTTTTCAAAAAAAAAAGTTTTGGGTCAAAATTGAATAATTTGTGAAATTTAGGATCAAATTGAGATTAAATTAAGATAAGGATGAAATTGGAGTATATTAAAGTATGCTCCAAAAAAAAGTCAAAATTGAATTTTTGTGGTTAAAATTGGATTTTGTGGACAAAATTGATTGAATTGGGGTTACAATTAAGAATTGGGTATAAATGGTTGAGGGTAATATTGTGATATACATGAATGTTTCCTTTATTTATAATAAATATTAAATGGATGGGCTTATTGGTGAAAGAGATATAGCCCCTAAACATAGAATAATAAAGATGCTTGGTTGGAGACTTATGCATAAAAACCCCATATATATAATGTTGAAAAAATGGTGGTGTAGAAAGATAAATTACATACTTCTATATAATTTAGGACTATGCAGAATATTACTTGGGAATTATTTGACAACCCCTCATTAGACTCTTCCAATTACACTGAGTCCAAAAAAACTCAATTTGAAAGTTAAATTCAAAACAATTTTAATTAATAAAAATAAATATAGTTTTACAATTATATTCTTTCTATATCAATTTTTCTTTTATTTTATATTGAGTTATTCCCCAAACCCTAGATCTTATACTTGCATAACGACGCTTCCTCCTATCTTCTCTCCACACCCACAACCCTCCTGCCCCGCCGGACGACTACGCCCTCTCCGACCTACTCCTCCTCGACGAGACCTCCCGCTCCACCGCAGATGGAACTGTCCCTGCCATCGCTCCCCACATTTGCCTTCACGTCGATGGCCCCTTACTCTTCCCTCTCCACGTCGCGCCCTTATTTCCTCTCTCTCCACCGCCGCCCAACCTCACCTATTAGATGCCATCAGCAGTCGTGTGTTCCATTCTTGTTTGTTTATGTGTAATATTGGAATATATTTCATGAGTGTTGATTATTCGTGATTTAGATGTTAAGGTGCGGGCATTCACATGTTTTGTGAATCATTAGTATAGAAATCAAAAGGTGTCATATGTGGCAAAGTTGAAATTGAAATGATTAGAGAACTCATAATCGGTTGATGATAATTCATCTAGAGTTTGTTAATTTGTTAAATAAAGTCGGGGACGTTCACGCGTGTGTATGTGATTTCGAAGGTTGCAACGGCATAAGCAGCGATGTGGGCGAGGCATGATTCTTAGTGGGTTATGTTATTTTACATAGTGGATTATGATATGTTTGCAATGGAGTACTTTAATTATATAGTGGTTTTCGATAAGTTTAATAGTAGATTTCATAATAGAATATGTTAATTACATTGTGGTTTTCGTTAATTATAGAGTGGTTTTCATTAATTCTATAGTGGTTTTCGTTAATTACCTAGCGATTTTTATTAATTAGATATCGATTTTCGTCAATTATATAGTGGTTTTTGTTAATTACATAGTGATTTTCGATAAGTTTATATTGAATTTTCGTAACCAAATATGTTAATCACATCGTGGTTTTTTATAAGTTTATAGTGAATTTAAATTTGTTAAAAACTATTTTTTTAAATGAATTTGAAAAACAGAAGTAAAATAAATTAAAAGATCAAAAATCAAAATAAAAAAACGAAAATAATTTTTTTTAAAAGAAAATCAAACATTTCCTATTAAAAATTCGAAAATAAAAATAAAATAAAAACCAATTTTTTAATCGATATTCAAAAAACCGATTTAATGAAGGAAAAAAATACAAAAAAAAAAATAAAAAAAAAATAATTGCAAAAGAAATAAAAATTGAAATCCTGTGAGATTGTTGAGGATTTACCAACCCTCATTAGGAGAGTTGGTACCTAGCCTTTACCAATAGGGTAACGGTCTAGGGTTCGAGTCCCCCCTCCCCTACTTCCCCTTGTAATGGACTTGAATTTACTCAAAAAAAAAAAAACAAGATTGTTGATGATTTTGGGGAATCGGCGGATATTTAGGGGGAGTTATTTTGGAGGAAGATATAATCTTTTTTTTTTCTTTCTATTTTCGGAAGAATAATTCGGGGCATTTTTGTAAGTTACAAGTAAAAGGAGTTCTCACTAATTGGTGATTTAAAATTGGTGTTATCTTAATGCCAAAATTCTATGAGGGTCCATTTGGATGGAGGGATTTGGGGAGGGATTTGATTTGGGGAATGAATTTGAAATGACTCCAATTTTGGAGTCATTTGAAATCCATCACTATTGCTCCAAAATCAACTAAAAAGGAGGGGTGGGGATTTGAATCCATCTCCAAATCCCTCAATCCAAACAAGTCCGAGGGATTTGTTATTATGGATTTGAAATCCCTCCCCCAAATCCCTCCATCCAAATGCACCCTGAGGGACTTTTGTCAATAGCCCCTATTAATTTGATGTTTAAGCGCATTATTATATTAAAAGAATCTTATATTTGACATAATCTCCTTGTATTTTTGAGTTGGCATGGGCTTATTCATGTCAATTGATTGTGAGTAAATTGCAGCATTTGAGAATCGTCAAGTGTCCGAGTAAATTATGGACATTGGAAGTTAATGATGGAAGGGCAGATATTTTTTAGGGAAAATTTGTTAGACGTCCCTTATTTTGGACTTATATTGGTAAAGATCATAGTTGTTAGATGAATATATGTATAGGTTTTTTGACTTAAAAAAATAATATAAATAAAATAAAATAATTAGTGTATAGACATAATCACCCCCAATTAATAAGAAAACAAATCTCATATATCTTCTCTTTCCAATCTCACCTCTCTTTCCAATCTCACGTTTCTCTCACCTTATATTTAATCTCTCATCTTTTTCTCTCATTTGTGTCTCACACCTCTCTCCCTCTCTCGAGCTTCTCTGGGTTTTTTTTTTTCTTTTCTTTTTCTTTACATTTTTGATAAAGAAATATTATAGAGAAGGAAAAAATAATAGGGATTTTTTTGAATTATGAGATGATTTTTCGTGGAAGAATTAAAGAGGACAACAAAAATTCAGAAATCCAAAATCATAGCCAAAATTCACATTGTGTCTCCCGTATATGAGAACCTTCCCATCGTTTTTGTTGTTAGCAATTTCCGTTTGCAGGTTTGTTTAACTTCGTTTGTTGTTTGAAAAATTGCGTTTGATGTTGAGATTCGATTGCTCTGGTTTACAATTTGCAAGGTATGTCTTAAGTTACATTTTACAAACATTTTGTTTAATGTTTTTGTTATTTGCAAATTGTTCCAAAACAATTTTTTGGTTGATGTTTTTAATGATGATGAATTTTTTTTTCCAGGTTGCTGTTTGCATTTGGCCAAGTCATAGGTAGTTTATCGCTTGCAATTCAATAATGCAAGTTTTGCTGAATGTTTTTCTTCAGTTTGTTGTTTGCAGAGTCATATGTAATTTTTTGTTTGTAATTCAGTAATACAAATTATGATATTTTGGTTTTTCAGTTTGCTGTTTGCATTTGGCGAAATCATATGTATTTTGTTGTTTGCAATTCAATAATATAAAATCTAATTTTCAGTTTGCTCTTTGCAGTTCGCGGAGTGATAGGCGTCGCTGTTCCCGGATCATAGGCGGTGGTGGGGTTGTGGTGGCGTTTTTAGAGTCTTAGTTTGTAAAATAAATTGTATATTTTTGTTATGAATAAATTTATTTGTTTGAGTTAATATTTGGAAGAGAGATGTTTGGGAATTTGTTTTGATAGGAAGATTTTTGGGGATTTGATTTGATTTAATTAAGGGTATTTTTGCCGTAATAAATATTATTAATTTATTAAAACATTCAATTTTGAGTTGGATTTACATACATAAATTATAATATAGAGGAACCTATAACAAATTGCCCCTATTTTTTAAGGCTCGTGTTTCTTTGTCGTAGGTGGGTAGTTTAAGAACCTAATTTTTGATATTTTCTCATACAAGAGATATTAGTAAATCCCATAAAATCACTAATTTTGATATTTTGCCAAAACAAAAATTCGAAAAACTTAACAAAATAAATGTACCCAGGAACTGAATAATAGAAGTCTATAATTAATTGCATAGATACAGACAAGAGAATAGGAGCTAATATAAATATTGTTAAAATAAGTTGTATTATATGAAATTAATACAACAAAACGTAATTAATTAAATAAATGACAATTATAGCTATCAAATAAGCGGAGAAAATCCCTTAGAATTTATCGGGAGCAAACTTACTTTTATTAATAAGATACATTTTTTTAAGATTTCGTTTTTATTTTGCGCAGGTGCAAATAGTGTACAAAGAGCTATATTGGCAGATTGTGCTAGTGATTACACGCAAAGGACAGGCATGCAAAGGACAGGCATGCTAAGCTGTAGATACGCCGACACACGGGGACTAGTGACTTAGCCCGTTGATCGGTGACCGGTCTCGTAAACGATTTTGGGTTCCTCATATCATAACCCGTGACCCCCGACATATCAACCCGGATGACCCGACGGGATAAAGAAAATCTAAAAGAAAATGAAAATCCATCAAAGGCTAGTTTGCCCTTGACCAGTGGCGGATCTAGCTATGGTCTAGGGGTGCAGTTGCACCCCCTTGAACAAATAATACTCTTATACATATATTTACAGAAAAGGCTATTGGTTGAGGTGGTAAAGAGATTCTCGTTCTATTAATAGGTCGCAAGTTCGATTTCCCACCCTCTGAAACTCGAATTTCTTTTTCAAATCTTAACTTTTTCACATTTTTCACTTTAAATAATTCCACAATTCACCTAAAATTTGTAAATTATAAATTTTTGGTCCACTATTTTTTCAAATCTTAACATTTTCACATTTTTTCTCTTTAAATAATTCCACAATTCACCTAAAATTTGTAAATTGTAAATTTTTGGTCCACTATTTTTATAAAGTGATATTAATTTTTTTTTTTCTACAATTTCGAACCCTCTTGGCAAAAATCCTGGATTCGCCACTATCCTTGACCTACTGGATCTGACATGTGTCAAACCTACAATTCGACGAGCCAAATTAAAATATATATTTTTTCCTTTTGAAATCAACGGTCGGGATCATAAAAAAAAAATTGCCATGCGATTGAGCCGGGCCGACCCATAACCAACCTGTAACCGGCCAACCTGGCGGGTCCTAACCCTTCGAACAACTTGTTCTTGATTATGTGACCATTAGTTCAATAGTTTTAACTCATGGCCCGACGAGTTGTAATAATGCGTGGGCATGCTGAGTTGTTGATCGGACGAGCCAACCTTAAACGGGCCTAGAGCGCACAAGGGGGTCTATTTGAACACCACTATACGCATTTATTGGCCAAACTAGTAAGGTAGGGAGCTCTTATTTGTATATAATTATTCGATATGACCAAATCACACAATTTTTTATGTTCTAAATTTTTGTTTATTAATTAATAAGTAGTAAATGAATCCGCATCCAAACATATAGGTGAATGGGATAAACATCTACGCTCGTTCAATAACTTGTAAATTGCACGAGAGATGTAAGCCACACGATCATATTCATGTGGAATTTGAATTTGGGACATTTGACATATCTTTGTTGCTTCTTTTACTAGGCCATCCTTTTCATGGCCATAAGCACTAATTATTTTTTTAACAAATGCATTGGAATATTAATGAATTAAAATTACTAGATTGTCGTAGTTGACAAAACTTGTAGCACTTTCCGGTCAATTAGTTTTGGAGCAAAATAGTACTCCCTTTGTTTTACAATATCTATCTTTTTTTTAGACATTCTTTTAGGTTTCCGGTCAATGTGGTTATTTTATGTTGGGGAAACGAATTCGTGATAGATACACCTATGTCCGCCTCCATGCATCCTCCGGTTTTGGATGGAACAAAATACACCTACTGGAAACTAAAGATGAGGGCATTCATAAAAACAATTGATGAAAGGACTGATGAGCCTTGTTGACGGGATGGACTCCTCCATAACAAACTAGTGAAGATGGTGATACCAAGTTCTACATGAAGTTGATTGGACCACTGAACATATTTCAAGAGCCAGTTACATCTCAAAAGCATTAAATGCCATTTTTAACTCTGAGGACACCACAATATTCAAGCTTATCTCCGTATACACAAGTGCAAAAGATGCTTGGGACGTACTTCAATTGCATTATGAAGGGTCTCAAATCGTGACAAGAACAAACCTCTGATTAATGTCCCCAAAGTTTAAACGACTAAGAATATATGAAAATGAAACCATTTCCAAACAATGAGAAGATCATTGATTTGGCAAATAAATTTCAAGTACTTGAAGGTCCATTGAGCAATGAAACACTAGTCAACAAAGTATTGAGAACACTCCCAGAACGGTTTAATATAAAGGTTACGACAATTGAAAAATTGTCTGACACATCCACCATTAGACTTGATGAACTAATGGTAAGTCTCAAGTCTAGTGAGATAAATGATGAGAAGGAAAATAAACTAATAGGGGTGAAGTATGTGACTAATGCACTGCAAGCAGATGTTGCTCACAACGTCACAACACACGATGATGAAGATTTGGATGCTGAAGCTTGTTTGAACAATTTTGCTCTTCAAATCAGAAAACTCTAACAAGGTCAAAAACGGATTCAAAACCGACCGAACTACAGACAAAAGCTTCGGACGGCCGCCTGAAATCTAAGATGGCCGTCCGAGACCCCGAATCTGCACAGTAAGGGAGTTTTAATTGGACAAGGTAGCTCTTTCCTTTTGATGAAGTCTTAACCACTATATAAACACAATTCAATGGGACCCAAACACGAAATTTTACACCAAAAAAGGCAAAGATCAGAGAACTCAAAGATTCAAGCATAACTTTTCTTATTTCTTTTATTTATTCTATTTTGTTTATCATAAGAATTACGAGTAGCTAAGTCTCTATCTCTAGCATTTTATTCGAACCCTGTGTGAGACTTGTGAACCTAGTTCTATGATTTTATGCAAGAATTAATTTTGATTATTTCATCTACTTGATTTATTATGCGCATGAACTTGATCACTTTATGTCTTTTATTTTTATTATTGAATATGCATGAATTGGAAGATCGGTTTAATAATTAGAATTGTGGTAAAAGAACGTTTGTTGTGTTAGCATAAAAATATAGTTAACCTCTTAGGTAGCCATTATTGAGATTTGTACTTAATGCTTTGTTCTTGATTGAATTGCATAGAAATATAGTGATTTAATCCTGAATAATAGAATCATAATACATTCGAAAATGTGTTATGACTTATTCAGCATTTGAGTTTAGTTACTAATCTGAATTTCTTGCATAATTGAGGGAATTGGGGGATTAATAATCTCATAGGGGAAGATAAAATCCTAGGCTCGTTCAAATTAATAAATCTTCGTGGTTATTTGATTTAATTGTTATTTGCTTTTTATAATTTAGTTTAATCTAGTAATCTTCTCCAAATTAGACTGTGTAGGGTGGGTTTGAACATAATTGTGAGAATCTAGCGCTTAGAATTAGATACTTAAATGTTCCTTGTGGGATCGATACTCAGACTTAATTGTCCACTATATTACTTGTACGATACGTGCACTTACGTGTAGGTATTTCCAACCAACAGTCATATTAGACCATACTGTCAGAAACTAAAAACTGATAGGTTGTTGTATCACGTGTCCCATAACACTTAGAACAACACCACTAAAATGAAAGTTGTCTTGTCTGAACCTAAGCAGATATGGATACCTAGGGATAAGAAAATTACTTGCAATGTTGTATATACATCTAGGAATGCTAACATTTCAGGATCATGGTACTTTGATAGTGGGTGTTCAAGATATATGACATGCACAAGAAACCATCTTATCAATTATCAACCACTGAAAAGAGGACAAGTTACATATTGTGAAGGTGAAAAATAAAAGTGACTGGAAAAGGAACACTGAATGTCATTGGTTTGCCTAAGGTTATAACAACGAGTTACATGTAGAAGGCTTAATGTCAAATCTTATCAGTATCTGTCAACTGTGTGACGACAATCTAAGAGTTGTATTGGATAAACTCTCTTGTTCTGTATATGATGCTAATCGTCATTGTCTTATGACAAGTTCGAGATCTACAAATAATTGTTATCAAACCTGTGAAAACGTCACGTACTAATGATGTCGGTATGTGACATCAAAAAATGGATCGCACCAACTTCAGAACATTCATATTGTTCCGTAAAAGGAATTCCAAATCTGAAGTTCCATGATGCATCAGTATGTGGAATGTCTCAAACGTGCAAACAAACAAAGGTGTCACACAAGGTGAAACAACAATTTGGAACTCAAAGATGTTTGGAATTACTGCACATGGATCTCATGGGTTCAACTGAGGTAGAAGAGTACTGGGGAGGGGGGGATGCGTTGATGATTTCTCTCGTTTTTCTTGGGTCTATTTCTTAAAAGAAAAGTCTAACACATTTCAAGATTTCAAGAAACTTCATAATTTAATTTGTAATCAGCTTTCTTTAAATATAGCTAGGATTAGAACTGATCATGGAAAAGAATTTGAAAATTCCTATTTTTCAAACTTCTCTGATAAAAAGGGAATCTCTCATGATTTTTCAGCCCCCAAAACTCCTTAGCAAAATGACATAGCTGATAGAAAAAATAGAACTTTGCAAGAAATGACTCGAGTAATGTTACATGCCAAAAACCTTTCAAAAAGATTTTGGGCAGAAGAAGTTAACATAGTGGTCATATTTCTAACACAGTGTACCTAAGACTAGGTACACTATGATTGCATACCAAAATTTAAAGGGCAAGAAACCTAATCTTTCATATTTACATGTCTTTGGATGCATATGCTATGTTCTAAATGATATAGATCAACTTACCAAATTTGATTCCAAAAGTGATAACGGAATATTTGTTGGATATACACAAAACAGACTAAACAATCATGCTTATAGAATATATAATCTTAGTACTAAGACTATTGTTGAATCAGTAAATGTGGTATTTAATGATTTCCCTGATCTTAGTGAAAAAACAGCTGAACATGAAGTAGGTTTGATAGATATGACACATGCATAGTCTGAGGATGAACAAGAAAAAGATGAGTTCACTTCAATAGCTCCCTCAAGACCAGCAAGCAGTAATGATGGTGTTGTTCCAAGATTAACAAAACCTCTAGCAACACCGTGTCCAGGTTCAGCAGAATCTGATCATAGATGATCAAAGAAATGGTGTACGAAATAAGAAACCCTCCAGCAGAATACAAAAGAATCATCCCACATCTCAAGTTGTTGGAGATATTTTTGATACTATGAGTACAAGAGATACGGAAAAAGTAAACTACAAAGAAATGGTAAAATAACTTCTTTGAACCTAAAAACATCACAGTTGCATTAAAAGGTAACTTCTTGATTAATGCCATGCATGAGGAACTTCATCAGTTTGTTAGAAATGATTTTTGGACCTTAGTTCTCAGACATGGCTATGTGAATGCCATTGGAACTAAGTGGATATTTAAAAATAAATCTGATGAAACTGGAAAAGTTGTTACAAACAAAGCTATATTGGTAGCTCGATGTTACACCAAAGTAGAAAAAAAAAGATTTTGATGAAACATTCGCTCATGTTACAAGAATAGAATCCTTAATATTGTTTCATGCTATTTAAAAATACCACTACATCAAATGCATATTAAAATTGTTTTTTTTAAACGATGTTCTGAATGAAGAGGCTTATGTTGAACAACTTAAAGAATTTGAGGATCCTGCCAAACCTAGTCATGTTTATAAATGGAACTTTGTACGGGTTGAAACAAGCTCCTAGAGCTTGGTACCAAAGACTTACTGATTTTCTCCTCAAAATTAATTTAGAAGAGAAGAAGTAGATAGAACCCCATTCATAAAGAGAACTAATTGAAAAGTAATTATCGTACAAATTTATGTGGATGATATTGTTTTGGTTCTACCTGTTCAAAATTACTTAAAGCCTATATTTTTTACTTTTGTGATGAGTACGATTGGAGAATTAAACTTTTCTTGGCTTGCAAATCAAACAATCTTATGAGGGAATCTTTATTTCTAAAAATAATTATGTTATGAATGTTGTGAAAATATTTGATTTGGAAAATGCCAAGCACATGAAAAGTACTACGGGATCAAACCAGAAACTCTCAAAAGGCGATGTTGTTGAAGGTGTTGACAACACGCTATACAGAAGTATGATTGTAAGTATTTTGTATCTAACAAGTACACCGGATATCATGTTTAGTGTATGTGTATGTGCAAGATATCAAGCAAATCCAAAGGTAACTTCATTTAAAGGTTGTCAGAAGGATCATCGGTTATGTTGCTGGCACCTTAGATTTTGGAATCAAATATTTCAAAGATACAAACACCAATCTTATAGGGTTCAATGATTCAGATTGGGCTAGAGATATTAATGATTGGAAGAGCACATTTGGTGCTTGCCTTTTATTTGGGAAAGAATCTAGTATCTTGGGTCAGCCAAAAATAAAATTGTGTCTCTCTTTCCACAGCTGAATCAAAATATGTACAGTTGATAGTTGTTGTGGTCAATTAATTTGGATGAAGCAAATGCTAGATGATTATGGCCTATCGAGTGATACTTTAACCATGGACGGTGATAATTCTAGTGTCATTGACATTTCTAAAAATCTTGTCCAACACTCATAGACGAAACATATTGATATTAAGTATCATTTTATCCGTAATATAGTTGAAAAGAACATAATCTGTTTAAAATATGTCTCCATAGAAAATCAATTAGCAGATACTTTTACTAAAGCTCTTGACTATGAGAGATTTTCTAAACTCAGAAAATGTCTTGGCATGAGCACTTTGTATAATGTTCTACAACGTGTTACAACACCCATAAGAATTTTTAAAGTTCTAACATGATTATTTAGGGGTCATCATAGGTATTGGTTTCCCCGAGGCTCCGATATTGGGCTTACATTTCTTATACCTGTGACGGTCCTAATGCAACAGTTCCTAAAAAAAATCTCACTATGGTTCATCTACCATTCACAAGAATTCCAAGTATCTAAGGAGTCTTTCACACATATGTGATCATGCTCCATGTGAAAATAATTCATAAGGCATGAGCCAAACTCCTCTATTTGATAATTGGAATGAGCAATTGAGGAATCTTTCAAGCTGACCCTTTATTATGTTCCACGTGAAAATTTTAATTTGACAATAAGGGTAGTGATTTCCAAAAAAACTCTATGTTGCACAATAAAAATAGAAGGATCCGAAATAAGGGAACAAAAATTACTAAACAACTCTAAATTGCCAATAGTTGTAATATTTATATATATATATATATATATATATATATATATATATATATATATATATATATATATATATATATATATATATATATATATATGGCTTATTTTATATACCCTAGCTACCAAATAAGCCATGGATAAACTCAAGGCAAAATCATCATTTGACGTACCCCCTGGAGAGGCGAAAGTACTATACTACACTTATATGCAATTTTCGGCCAAATGCCTTCAACATTTCTGGTCCTGCATTTAGCATTTTCGCTGATTTATTTAGTATTATTATTCTTTATTTATTTTAATATACATGTTTGTTACATTTATATATATATTTATCTTTTTTCATTTTTTTTAAATAAGTTTTTTTTTTATTTTTTTTTTTCAAATCAATATGTTTACTGTACTGAAAATAACAACATATAACTACATATAACTGTAGTAAACTATAGTAATTCGTAGTTATGTTCATTTTTTTACCCCATATTTTTAGTCAATATATCAATTATATACACACACGAATATTGTCTTATACAAAAGAAATTTATAAATTCCAACAACAAAAATTTACAAATTTCAATATTTATACTATAAATCACATCACAACCAATAGAATACAAATAAAAAATACACAAATATATGTATATGTAACTAACTACATGTTACTATATGTAACTAGTAATGTATAGTAATGTACAGTAATGTATACAGTCTCTTGAACAAAGCAAGTGTAACTTCAACCAAAATTTTTGACACTTCCAAGGAAATGATTAATGGCCTTCATTACGCTGCAATGGCAAAATCAAAACAAAAAAAATATTTTAGTGCAAATCAACAAAAATTAAAGAAACATTAAAACACTCAAAAATTAACAAACACTAAGAGAAAGAGAGAGAGAGGAGAGAGAGAGAGAGAGAGAGAGAGAGAGAGAGAGAGAGAGAGAGAGAGAGAGAGAGAGAGAGAGAGAGAGAGAGAGAGAGAGAGAGAGAGAGAGAGAGAGAGAGAGAGAGAGGGGGAGAGAGAGAGAGAGGGAGAGAGAGAGAGAGAGAGAGAGAGAGAGAGAGAGAGAGAGAGAGAGAGAGAGAGAGAGAGAGAGAGAGAGAGAGAGAGAGAGACCATAGCTGTGAATTTTAGATCAAACCGTTAATGACTCCTCACCCCAAGCGCCTCCTACCAAAACCCTAGCCGCCGCTAACCACCCAAGGTTCTGCGCTCACAAATGCAAAAAAATATAGAAATAAATCTGAAAATATTAAAATGAATGAAATTTCCATCAAAATATAGATCCCGACGAGAGGAATCCAACAGTGGGTAGCTCGTCAAATTTCGACTAGCGAAAAATAAATTACACCTCTAGTAAGACCACCGTCGTCGAAATACGCCGACTGAATTTTTTTTTAGCAGAAACAGATCTAACACTCCAAACAAAATGAAATAACCACCAACAGAAAGAGCTCGATGAGAGGAATCCAACGATAATTGAACCATCGAAATTCGACCACCGGAGAAAGAGTTATGGTCCGGAAAGCAATATCGCCGGTTAGAGACCTTGGGGGCCGGATTTGGATCTGGGAATTGAGAGAGGAAGATATAGACCGATATGGGCTGGCTAGGGTTTAAAACTGATTTAAAAGGGTATTCTAGGTACTTCAGGATGGGCTAGAGGGGGTATGTCAAATTATTATCCAAATGAATGGAGTTTGCACTAGGGTGTAAACAACATGGTGGTTAGTTATATATATGTAGATAAATAAATTTTATCCAAAATAAAGGGGCAATTATGCAATTATGGGGACAAGGAGTTTTATGCAAATTCAATGGCAGTTCCGCAATTAGATATTTGAATATAAATCAAATCAAATTATATGCCATGAAAAGTGGCGTATATTAATATTTGTCTATTTTAATTTTAGGGATTTAATATTGATTCCTAAATTAAATAGATAATTGATTTTAAATATATATATTGACCAATAGGATTATTTCTTCTCTTCCAAGTTAAGAGATAAATATCAATTTAAATCGGGCCAATCAAATCGCGCCACATCATCAGTAAGGCCCATCAAGGACTCTTGTTCTACCACTATAAGTAGGGACCCTCCCTTCACAATTCAAACACAACTGAAGGAGCAGAAACCGTAGGAGCAAGATTCTCTCTACAATTCAAGAAGCAAGGAAGAAGAATTCGTAGGAGGTAAGATTCTCTCTCTACATTCAAAGTGTTCTTCGTCATATTCGAGGTGTTCTTGAGCAAATTCAAGGCATTCTTCATCAAATCTAGCGTTCGATCCGAGATAACGGTGCCAAACCTTCGGATTAACGTTAATCAATTCAAGTCAAGATCACTGGAAGATTGAAGGGCCAAATCCATCAAGAATTTCAAGATCTTCAAGTCAAATCAAGTCAAAGTTCAACGTTCGATCCGAGATTCAAGTCGCAAGACCCTTGGAAAACGTTATTCAAATCCAAAATCAAACCCGGAGAAGATCAAGTCAACGACCCGACTCCGAAAATTCAAGTCAACTATATATTTTTCTAGAGAGAAGAATCAGAGGATTAAAATAGAGATTGTAACCCGCAATTTATTTATTTTATTTAATAAAATCATCTTTGTTCAATTTTTCTTGTTTGTTTATATCGCAGATAAGAATTTGTTGTTACAAATTTTGGCACGCCCGGTGGGACATCTCTACCTCTCATCTCTTCTCTCTCTCGAAGATCCTAGTAGCTGTTCTACGTTCACAATGAAGGCTGCTACTTCAAATTCATCAAGCATAGGCGTAGTTACAAGGAGTATGGCTAAGAAGCTGCAGACATCCTCCGAGACTAGCTCAACGCCCCAAATCATCGAAAAAGGCTCGTCACCTCTCGTCAACATAGGTGGAGGCGTGGAAGGATCTAGAGGAGAAGCTTCATCATCCACGTCCCTTTCAACATCAAACTACTCTGAGGTGGCTCCCGTCATGACGACACATGCTACGACCATGGAGGAGCAGATGGCGATCTTGACCAAGGCCATTGAAGGGTTAACAAAGCACATTCAAGAACAAGACTCCCAAATCGCGATGTTGCGGGACAAGGTTGATGGTAGCCACGACATGGGAAAACAAGGCGAAAATCACACCGAAGCTGAAACTTCTGCAAGGCGACATCCAATCGAAAGGGAGAAGAGCCCGGCTGAAGAATTCCAGGTTTCGTCAGAGGGGTTGATTCCTATAGACCAATTGAAGGAGTTCATCATGGGGACTATCAAGGACAAGTTCAATGAGGGTTCCAAATCGTCGTCAACATACACCAAGCCATACACTCTAAGAGTAGACGACTTGAAGATTCCAATCGGTTACCAACCTCCGAAATTTCAGCAATTTGATGGCAAGGGCAACCCAAAACAGCATGTGGCACATTTTGTTGAAACTTGTAACAATGCCGGGACTTTCGGAGACTATCTCGTTAAACAATTCGTCCGATCGTTGAAGGGGAATGCTTTCGATTGGTATACGGACCTAGAACCGAACTCAATTGACAGTTGGAGTCAGATGGAACAAGAATTTTTGAATCGCTTCTACAGCACCCGAAGAACAGTGAGCATGATCGAGCTCACAAACTCTCGCCAGTGGAAAGAAGAGGCCGTCATTGACTATATTAACCGCTGGAGGAATTTAAGCCTGAATTGCAAGGACCGATTGTGAGAGGCTTCAGCTATCGAGATGTGCATTCAAGGAATACAATGGGGACTCCGATATATCCTACAAGGGATTCAACCTAAGAGTTTTGAAGAGTTGGCCACTAGAGCGCACGACATGGAGTTGAGCATTATGGCTAGTGGAGTTGAGGGACCACCAGTTCAAGAACCTCGACAGTTGAAAGAAAAACAAGACTTTCGGAAGGGGGGTAGAATTTTCTCTAAAACCTCAAGTAAAGAATCTTTGGCAGTGAATGTAACCCCTATCAAATTTCAAGGAAAAATGAACGGAAACAATGAGGAAAAACAAGATTTTTCTCAAGAAAGAAGAGAAAGAAGACTTACCCTCAAAGAAATGCAAGCAAGGGAGTACCCGTTCCTCGACACTGACGTGGCTGGAATATTTGACGATTTGCTAAGTTTTAAACTTATCGAGTTGCCTGAAATGAAGCGCCCCGAAGAAGCTAGCAAGACCGATGACCCAAAATACTGCAAGTATCATCGGTTGGTCGGGCACCCAATTCATGATTGCTTCGTATTCAAAGATAAAATTATGCAACTAGCTCGCCAAGGACAGATATCACTTGAAGAGATCAGCGCCAATACAAACTTTATCGTCAGCAGTTTTGAGTCCTTTGACATGACGACAACGAACGTAAACGAAGGAGATGATGATCGTATTAACATCTCATGCAACACGATAATTGAAAAGGAGATCGCTGCTAGTGGAACAACTCCGTCTTCAAATGAAGTTTGTACCGTGATTAGTAAATGCATGTCGACAATGACTTTCGCTGATGAAGATTTGCTTCTTGGTTCCAAACCACACAATAGGCCATTGTTTGTTGCCGGCTACGCTCGTGAGCAGAAGGTGAATAGAATTTTAATCGATGGAGGTTCTGCAGTCAATATTTTGCCGTTGCACACTTTAAAGGAATTGGGGATCTCCACGGAGGAGCTCAAAACTAGTCGCTTGATGATCCAAGGATTTAATCAAGAAGGACAAAGGGCCCTTGGTATCATAAGGATAGAGTTGTTAATGGATGATATGTTGTCCACCGCACTGTTCCATGTCATTGATGCAAGAACCTCATATCGCATGCTTCTCGGGCGACCTTGGATACATGAGAATAGTGTGGTTCCTTCTTCTTGGCACCAATGCTTCAAGTATTGTCGAGACGGAGTAGTTAAAATGATACTCGCCGATGATAAACCGTTCACCGAGGCATAAGCTCACTTTGCCGATGCTAAGTACTATCTTGATGATGAGAAGACGGTGAAAGCCAAAGAAATTCTACTTGTCGAAGAACCAAAACGAAGAAATAATCAAGACAAGGATCCTTTAGCGTGTGAGGCTTTGAAAGATTTGATGTTTCCCCTAACACCAATTGACGAGAAGCGATCAACTTCTCAACCACCTAAAGGATTTTTTCATCCCGCAGAAGAAACCCAAGAGGAATGCGAAGAATTCTCCGAGTCCCAAATGACAAAATGCTTTGGCCCAAATGCTTATAAACTCTTAGTGAAAGCTGGTTTCAACCCACATGAAGATTCTACGCTTGGAAGGCTTCCTGCCGAAGTTGTTGGCGAAAAGGTGCATGGCCTCAATACTACTCAAATAATGTTGAAAGAAAAAGGACATGCTATTCAAAGTCCTCGAGTTGGTCTTGGATTTGTGCCACAAAAACCAATCCGTATTGCTATCAATAGAGCTACCAGTAATTACATAATCGAAGATGAATTCTCATCAACAAACGATTTTCTTGAAAGTGGAGAAAAAGTGAGAAGGAAATCCGTCTTTGATAGGCTTACACCATCTGTCTTCGATAGACTCGCGCCATCCGTCTTTGATAGACTTGGACCACTTAGAGAGTGGGGGCATGGAAAAGGTGACAAACGAGGGTTGGATAGACTTACGCCATCCGTCTTTCATAGGCTTGGACCACTTAGAAAGTGGGGGCATAACAGAAGCAACAAGCAAGATTTGGGTGTCTCTAATACTAAAATCACAAAAACACGAAGGATTCGAAGTTCAATTCCATCTCGCATGAAACGGCGTACTTATTTGACCATATCATGTGGTAAAGAGTTGAAGGCTAAAATGCGAACTGTCGTCTTTACAAAAATCCAAGATGACGAGGAAGATGACAGAGAAAGTGTGGCATCATCGTATCATATCACTTTAAGTGAAATAGACGTGATTGAGGAAGAAGACGCTGAAACTGCCCCACCCGAGCTTGAAGAAGGAGTCAAAGCCACCATCGATGAGTTAAAGGAAATTAATTTAGGAGATGCGGAGAATCCTCGACCAATCTACATTAGCGCTTTACTGGCCGTCAACGAAGAGGAGACTTATATTGAATTGTTGCACGAGTTCAAGGATGTGTTTGCATGGTCTTATAAAGAAATGCCCGGATTGGATCCAAAAGTGGCAATACATCATCTCTCCGTGAAGAAAGGAGCTCGCCCTGTGAAGCAAGGCCAACGTAGATTTAGGCCTGAATTAGTCCCTGCAATTGAGGCTGAAGTGAACAAACTTATTGAGGTTGGTTTCATTCGAGAAGTCAAGTACCCAACATGGATTTCAAGTATCGTCCCTGTTAGAAAGAAGAATGGACAAATTCGTGTGTGTGTCGACTTTAGAGATTTGAACGAAGCATGCCCTAAGGACGACTTTCCAATGCCAATAGCCGAACTAATGATCGATGCTACTACAGGCCACGAAGCATTATCATTTATGGATGGGTCGTCCGGATACAATCAAATACGAATGGCGCCGAAAGACGAAGAATTAACAGCCTTTCGCACACCTAAGGGCATCTATTGCTATAAAGTGATGCCGTTTGGCTTGAAAAATGCCGGTGCTACATACCAAAGAGCCATGCAGAAGATATTTGATGACATGCTCCATAAAGATGTTGAATGTTATGTGGATGACTTGGTGGTTAAATCCAAAAGAAGGGAAGATCATCTCCAAAATTTGAGAAAAGTCTTCGAGCGCTTGAGAAGGTACCAATTGAAGATGAATCCGTTGAAATGTGCATTTGGTGTTACTTCGGGGAAGTTTCTTGGATTCGTAGTTCGTCACCGAGGCATAGAAATCGAACAAGCCAAGATTGATGCAATTTTAAAGATTCGCGAGCCTAGAAACATTCATGAGCTCAAAAGTTTGCAAGGAAAGTTGGCATACCTAAGAAGGTTCATTTCAAACTTAGCCGGTCGGTGTCAACCATTCAGCCGACTTATGAAGAAAGATGTTCCCTTTGAATGGGATGAAGCTTGCACTAGTGCCTTTGAAAGTATAAAATCGTATTTAACGAAGCCTCCTGTGTTGATTGCACCAGTGCCCGGACGATCGTTGATACTCTATATTGCTGCTCAAGAACGATCTGTCGGAGCTTTACTAGCCCAGGAGAATGATGATGGAAAAGAGAGTGCCTTATACTACTTGAGTAGAACAATGACACCAAATGAATTGAACTACTCGTCAATCGAAAAGACATGCTTAGCGCTCATTTTTGCAATTCAAAAGTTGAAGCATTATTTTCAAGCACATGTTGTCCGTCTGATCTCAAGGATGAATCCTCTAAAGTATGTCATGTCAAAACCCGTCCTATCCGACAGACTCGCAAGGTGGTACCTGCAATTGCAACAATTTGACATAACATATATTCCACAAAAGGCTGTGAAAGGACAAGTTCTAGCTGATTTCTTGGCAGATCACCCTATCCCAGCAGAGTGGGAGTTATCCGACGATCTACCCGATGAAGATGTTCTTGTGATTGAAGTTAGTCCTCCTTGGAAGATGTACTTTGACGGAGCTTCTCACAGTGAAGGAGCAGGCGCCGGAGTAGTATTCGTCACATCCAACGGCGAAGTGTTGCCTCACTCTTTTACCTTAACACAAAATTGCTCAAACAATGTTGCTGAATATCAAGCTCTTATCCTTGGGCTAGAAATGGCAGTTGATATAAAGCAACTAAATTTGGAGGTATATGGAGACTCCAAGTTGGTGATCAATCAGATACTTGGATCATACGAAGTAAAGAAGCTCGATTTACTCCCTTATGTGGATTACGCTAAAAGACTTATCGGGTACCTTGGTGATGTGACGATAGAACATGTGCCTAGAAAGGATAACAAACAAGCAGATGCATTGGCAAAACTTTCTTCTACTTTAGCCATGCCCGAAGACGGAGCTCGTATATCAATTTTCAAGAGATGGGTCGTACCACCAATCTTTGAACAAGAAGAAATTGAAGAAGACGAAACTCGAGTGGTTTACGTGTTTGAAATCGAGAAGGAGGACTGGCGTCAATCATTTGTGGATTACTTGAAGTACGAAAAGTTGCCTAATGATCCACGTCAAAGAGTTGATATTCGACGTCGTGCGGCTCGTTTCATCTATTACAAAGATACACTTTACAGACGTTCATTTGATGGAGTCTTCTTGAGATGTTTAGGTGATGACGAAGCCATTCAAGCCATAGAAGAAGCTCATTCCGGAATTTGCGGCGCCCATCAGTCAGGACCCAAATTACATTTCCGAATAAAAAGAATGGGCTATTATTGGCCATCTATGGTGAAGGACTGCATGGAGTATGCCCAAAAATGCCAACCTTGTCAATTTCATGCAAACTTTATTCATCAACCGCCGGAGCCATTACACCCTACTGTTGCCTCATGGCCTTTTGATGCTTGGGGCTTGGATGTGGTTGGACCTATGACGAAGTCTTCTGCTGGACATCTCTATATCTTGGCAGCAACAGACTACTTTTCCAAATGGGCTGAAGCAGTGCCTCTTCGAGAAGTAAAGAAGGAGAACGTTGCTGATTTCATCCGCATCAACATCATCTACCGTTACGGAGTTCCTCGATATGTGATCACAGACAACGGAAAGCCGTTCTGCAACGGTGTGATAGATAAACTCTGTGAAAAGTTTGGCTTCAAGCAAAGAAAGTCTTCAATGTACAACGCTGCCGCCAATGGACTCGCCGAGGCCTTCAACAAGACTTTATGTAATTTGTTGAAGAAAGTGATCGCCAAGTCAAAACGCGATTGGCACGAAAGGATGGGAGAAGCTTTATGGGCTTATAGAACAACGTATAGAACACCTACTCAAGCCACTCCATATGCGTTGGTGTACGGTGTGGAAGCAGTCTTGCCTCTTGAAAAACAAATTCCATCATTGAGGATAGCTATACAAGAAGAACTCACTCAAGAAGAAAATGCCCGTTTGCGTCTTGCAGAATTGGAAGCTCTTGACGAGAAAAGATTAGAGGCACAACAAAGTATTGAATGCTACCAAGCTCGTCTTTCTAGGGCGTTTAACAAAAAGGTGCGGCCAAGATCGTTTCAAGTTGGAGATTTGGTACTTGCCGTAAGGAGGCCCATCATCGTCACTCACAAAACGGGGAATAAATTTACTTCAAAGTGGGATGGTCCTTATGTCGTCAAAGAAGCATACACAAATGGAGCGTACATGTTGGTTGCCGAAGATGGTTTGAGAATTGGTCCGATAAATGGAAAGTTCTTGAAGCGGTACTACGCATGAAGCGGAGGAGAAGGCTCCTGGCCCGCATGAGTTGAAACTGTGCACGGCTAAAAAAAAAAAAAAAAAAAAAATCTATCTTTTTTCCTTTGAACTACGTTATGACTTGATCCCATTCGGGGTACGTAGGCAGCTTAGATATTCTCTAAGTTCAGTCCTTTCCCTAAAAACAAAAAAAAAACCTATCTTTTTTCTTTGAACTACGTTATGACTTGATCCCATTCGGGGTACGTAGGCAGCTTAGATATTCTCTAAGTTCAGTCCTTTCCTAAAAAAAAAAAAAAAAAAAAAAAAAAAAAAAAAAATCTATCTTTTTTTCATTTGAACTACGTTATGACTTGATCCCATTCGGGGTACGTAGGCAGCTTAGATATTCTCTAAGTTCAGTCCTTTCCTAAAAAAAAAAAAAATTTTTTTTTTTTCCTTTGAACTACGTTATGACTTGATCCCATTCGGGGTACGTAGGCAGCTTAGATATTCTCTAAGTTCAGTCCTTTCCTAAAAAAAAAAAAAAAAAAAAAAAAAAAAAAAAAAAAAAATCTATCTATTTTTCATTTGAACTACGTTATGACTTGATCCCATTCGGGGTACGTAGGCAGCTTAGATATTCTCTAAGTTCAGTCCTTTCCTAAAAAAAAAAAATCTATCTTTTTTTCCTTTGAACTACGTTATGACTTGATCCCATTCGGGGTACGTAGGCAGCTTAGATATTCTCTAAGTTCAGTCCTTTCCTAAAAAAAAAAAAAAAAAAAAAAAAAAAAAAAAAAAAAACTATCTTTTTTTTCATTTGAACTACGTTATGACTTGATCCCATTCGGGGTACGTAGGCAGCTTAGATATTCTCTAAGTTCAGTCCTTTCCTAAAAAAAAAAAATCTATCTTTTTTTCCTTTGAACTACGTTATGACTTGATCCCATTCGGGGTACGTAGGCAGCTTAGATATTCTCTAAGTTCAGTCCTTTCCTAAAAAAAAAAAAAAAAAAAAATCTATCTTTTTTTTCTTTGAACTACGTTATGACTTGATCCCACTCGGGGTACGTAGGCAGCTTAGATATTCTCTAAGTTCAGTCCTTTTCTTAAAAAAAAAAAAAAAAAAAAAAAAGAGAATCGTTGAAGAATATAAGGGGAGCACGATGGGAAAGGAAAATTTTTTTATTTCATGAATCATAAAAGTGAAATAAACAATAAAAAAAAAAAAAAAAAAATCATCTAAATCTAGCTCAAGCAAAAGGGTCTAAATCGTTCAACTTTTCTTTGGCATCTTCTAAAAGCTCGGCAGAAGCGCGCAATTCGTCTACCAAATCATCACTTAAAGGGGATGTATTTTCAATGGCAGCAATCTCTTCGTTAATCTCACGAATTTCTATTTTAACAGTATCAAGGAGTTCTCGTTGTCGTTTTAATGATGATCTCAACCGTCCCACCCTCACCTTCAAAGTAGCACGCTCTTTCTTGACACTCTCCAAATCATTATTGGTGGCTTGAAATTGAAGAGTCTCTTTGCGTTCTCTAGCTTGAGTATTATGCAAACGATCTTTAGCCTCATCTAATTGTCGTGCTAGAATCTCTTTAGATTCCTTCTCAGTGTTCGACGACCTCACCTTATCATAAGCCGTCGCCTGGGAAAATAATGACTTCAATAATTCCTCTATGCAAGATATGTCAAAATCACCAAGATCCCTCATGGTTCCAAGAACTAATTGGACATCTTCTTGAATAGACGAAATGGAATCAATTGAAGTCCGTACTATCCTCGCACGAAGATCTTGCCATAATTGGCGAAGAAAAACCCGCTTGTGATTTTTCAGGAAATTCTCACCCACAAAAACTGAACAAGCACCATTGTACGACCCTTTCGTGGTCTCTTTCATCTTGGATGTTCTGGCAGGCATCAAAGTAGTCGGCGGCGAAGCTGCACCCGTTGAGCAAGCATTGGCAGTGGAGTGATGACTAGCTTGAGATTCCTCGCGATCGTCAACGTCAATTATCTCCTTTTCCAACTAAAAAAAAAAAAAAAAAAAAAGAAAAAAAAAATCATTATAAAAAAAAAAAAAAAAAAAAAAAAAAGAAAAAAGGGAAAAGTGTGAAGTGCAACCTTCTCAGCAAAAGTGTCATTTGTTCGAGAATCACTGTCCACGTTGTTATCAATATGAAGATCTTGTGGTTTTGAAGATTGCGGGTCCCTCTTCGGCCTTTTCCAATGACGCTCTATATGGCTATTGTCACTCTCATCCGAAGGAGGCAAAACGTTCTTCTTCTTTATATCTCTAGGAGGATTTTTGGTTTGGAGAACATTTTCGCGAGAAAGATTGTCGAGACTACCTCTTGCCTCGTCTTCTTTGTCTTCAAATGGAATCTTACTTAACTCCAAGTTCATCAGACTCGCAGCTTTATTTTCAAGATAAGTTCCGTAAGCTTTAGTCCACCATATCTTATAGTCGTCCGTGTGAAACTTTCTCGGATTTTGAGGAACGATGGAAAACATCACTTTAGACATGGACTCGAGCAAAACACATAGACGCCAATAACGGAGTCCGTCTATTAAAGAAGCCTCGCGAACATCTTCATCAAGTACTCCGGGCACATCTTGGTAATAACCAAATTGACGACTAAATCGATGAGGACTATAGGGCTCAATAACGAAACGATTACCACGCCGCAAGGAGAGATAGCTCGAGCGAATGGCGATGAAATAATTTCTCTCGGACCCTTTTGTTGTTCCATCATCAACATATAAAGAAGACTCGCTCCTAGGGATCGTGGTACAGGTCCAAGACATAAGATCTCCTTTGTGAATCCGTTTGCGTGCATCCGCGGGGGTGTAGTATCTAGCGCTTCCTTCTCCGGAATAAGATATCATCTTTGGGCCATCTACGGCTACACCTTGCAGAACTTGACAATGGGTCTTGAAATAAAGCGCCAACCAACTATAGACGAAGTGAATAGGAAACGGAGAGTTCTCTTTATGGGGTCTCAAGGATCTCGAGATCCTATTTATGCCGTTGAAGATACTGGCTAAGACAGGAACTGCAAGAGAGACTTCTTCGCCACTCGCCATTATGCTAGCCATCTTGAATGTTGAAGGACGTATCATGCCCACATCATCAGTAGGGAGGACGAAGGTGCAAAGCCAACAAGCCAAATGGGCCGCCAAGTACGTCTCGGACCTCAGTTCGACATCAACGCTAATGCTCGAAAACACAGCTTCTTCAATGTTGATCCATTTTGCATGTGCTTCAATATTGCCGGAAGGATTGTGAGTTGACTTGGGGCGAACACTTTTCTTTTCTTTGCGCGGAGGAGGTTGAGTGTACTTCTTCTGCTTCTTCGACCAAAACTGAATCCAGCTTTCGACAGAAACATTGGAGGACGGATCTTTAGAATGCTTCCGAAGTAAGTGGTAGGCATGGAACAGATATCGACAGGAACGGTGAGAATACCGAACACCCTTTGCATCGGAGCCGACGAGTTCTTGAGAGGCAGGGACAACTTCATCGTAAAGCAGCCCGGTTAACGATAGCCCGGAGAGGATGTGCAAATCCCATAAAGAGATAGACATTTCTCCAGGAGACGTCAAGAGGGTATTTTTAGTCGGACACCATGCCTCGAAGAACGCCTTCATAACTTCGGAATTGTAGTCGTACGTGAAGAGGGAAGCATATACATGATCATAGATCTTCGCGGACTTTAGCTTGTGCTGGCAACGACTGAGAACATCTTCGGTCCACTCCCAGTACCCTTTGAAGAATTGAAAGCCGCCGGAAAGCTCGAGAGTATCTCCCCACTTGACTTTTCCCTTCATGATGTTGTCACCCAAAGTCGGCAGAAGGCTCGGACCGCTTGACTCTTCCGGAAGCAAGGATATGTCGGGTTTATGATTTGATGCTCGCAAGCTATACACGTACTCGTACTTATTATGAGGATGCTCGTGGGACCAAACGGACATGCGATTCGGAGTCGTGAGACATGGCCATTGCTTTGCGTAAGAACCAGTAAGGGGGCATAAATCGTCAAGATGGTTCCTTTGTCATTCGGTTGGTAACGATTGTCAAGAATTACCAATTGCTCGTCGCCAAAAGAAGAGAAAGCTTGCTTGAAATAAACCATCGGAAAAATCTATCAAAACAGATCAAAAAAAGAGCGATTAGTCCGGCGTGCAAAAAAAAATAATAATAATAATAAAAGGATAGTCTCGATCGATGAAACCGACTTGGAATCGATCAAGATGAACTAGCAAAACCCGAATTTAAGTCAAAAAAGCAAACATACCGTTTATTATTGTTGAAATAAAAGAAATAATCTCTCTGCTCATAGAAATTGGTTATGCACAAACTTATTATACAGAACGAACCTGGAGTCGAGTAAAAAGGGAGAATAAATGACGAATAGGGAAAACAACGCAGTAGCAGGCAAGAGAATAACTTCGGCGGTTATTGCTGTGGTGAAGTTGTGAAAAAAAAAAATCAGGGGTCTCTCTATTTTTATAGGCGTCAAGTAAACAGTCCAATGCGAATTAGACTTTTGAACAGCCAATCGCGGAAGAATCACAAACGGAATCAAACATGGATTGCTAGTTACCATCTGATTGAAAATTACGATTCCAAGGAGAGAGAGAGTCCAAGTAGAGAAAGACTCTCCTGTCTCGCACGGAAATCGAGTTGCAATTGAAGTTGCATTAAAAAAATCTGATTTTTTTATGTGGGCCCTGCTCTTAATACTTGTTTGAGAATAAGTGTGCACGTTTGTCTCACGTGCAATTCAAGTTTGAAGTTTGAGGAATAGTTGGGCCAAATTGATTAAAGGAAGATTGGGCTCAAAATTTTTATTGGTTTATATCATCAATTAGCCTGGACCAAGAATCGAATGAATGTTTATATATATATATATATATATATATATATATATATATATATATACCGAGGAAAGCCAATATTATCGTGACTTATTCACTTCAAGACGCATCATCCGTAAATAAGTCGCGAGGGGGCATTTGTAGATAAATAAATTTTATCCAAAATAAAGGGGCAATTATGCAATTATGGGGACAAGGAGTTTTATGCAAATTCAATGGCAGTTCCGTAATTAGATATTTGAATATAAATCAAATCAAATTATATGCCATGAAAAGTGGCGTATATTAATATTTGTCTATTTTAATTTTAGGGATTTAATATTGATTCCTAAATTAAATAGATAATTGATTTTAAATATATATATTGACCAATAGGATTATTTCTTCTCTTCCAAGTTAAGAGATAAATATCAATTTAAATCGGGCCAATCAAATCGCGCCACATCATCAGTAAGGCCCATCAAGGACTCTTGTTCTACCACTATAAGTAGGGACCCTCCCTTCACAATTCAAACACAACTGAAGGAGCAGAAACCGTAGGAGCAAGATTCTCTCTGCAATTCAAGAAGCAAGGAAGAAGAATTCGTAGGAGGTAAGATTCTCTCTCTACATTCAAAGTGTTCTTCGTCATATTCGAGGTGTTCTTGAGCAAATTCAAGGCATTCTTCATCAAATCTAGCGTTCGATCCCAGATAACGGTGCCAAACCTTCGGATTAACGTTAATCAATTCAAGTCAAGATCACTGGAAGATTGAAGGGCCAAATCCATCAAGAATTTCAAGATCTTCAAGTCAAATCAAGTCAAAGTTCAACGTTCGATCCGAGATTCAAGTCGCAAGACCCTTGGAAAACGTTATTCAAATCCAAAATCAAATCCGGAGAAGATCAAGTCAACGACCCGACTCCGAAAATTCAAGTCAACTATATATTTTTCTAGAGAGAAGAATCAGAGGATTAAAATAGAGATTGTAACCCGCAATTTATTTATTTTATTTCAATAAAATCATCTTTGTTCAATTTTTCTTGTTTGTTTATATCGCAGATAAGAATTTGTTGTTACAATATATTTTCGAAATAATTAGGGGGTCTCCAAAATAATCCCATATATATATATATATATATATATATATATATATATATATATATATATATATATATATATATATATATATATATATATATATATATATATATATATATATATATATATATATATATATATACATACACATACACATATATTCACAGTATTTTCTCGTTGTTTTATGATTTTTATTATTCACGTTTTTTAAATCCTACTTAATATTATTTTGGAAAAAAAAAACGTTAGAGTTTGGTCCATATTTTTAATTTTCACACTTTAATTATTATAAGTTATTGATTAAACCTATCCTAACTGGGCTACTAAATATTTTTGTTTGCTCTCATTTTTTTACACGTGTTAAATTGTACCGTTGGAAGGTATTCTTCTCACTCCAAACGTATAAAACTTCTTCCTCTCCCACTAATCTAGTTCTCGACTCCTTCGTCACCCTCAACTCCATTATCATCATGTCAAGCATATAAATTTCAATCTCAACCAACATATTTTTTCACACTCTTTTTGCTATAAAGCTCCTATTTACCCATTTCAAATTTTCTCTGGATCTCATTTCCATGGCGACCTCCTCCTCCAATCTTGCTCAAAATCCCACTAATATCGGCACAAGTGCAATAACACCGGAAGAACCAAACCCTAGTTTGCCCATAGTTGTCTCTGAACTGAATGAAGATGCAGAACCAATCTCTTTTCTCGAGGTCACAGATGATGAAGAAACAAACCCTACATTTGAAGATGACATGGTTGAAGGTGAGAAATCTCCTGAGGCTGAGGAGATGGTCATGCCAGAATACAACCCCTCTTCCCGAGCTGACATTGATGAGAAGAAAAATGTTGCTGAAGGAGATGTTGAGAAACCAAATGTTGCGAGAGATGATGTAGGTACAGAACCTCCATTCCTTCTTCTTGATTTTCTCGAGAAAGAATTGTTTATATTCCTGAGTTCATGCAAGTTGAAAAGGACATTTCTATTGCCTTTGAGACCTTGGGGAAGCTGCATTGAGTGCTGGAAAAAGTCTACACTAAAATGAGACAAAACAGAGGAACCTAAAGTTGGGTGGAATATGACCATTTCAGACTTCATATCTAGACTCAACCGGGAAATTGACAGAGATGAGCTTGAAGATAGCTCTGAAAGTGAAGCAGAGGCGACTGGTGAGCCAAGTGTTGAAATGCATACTCCATCACCTGATCCAACATTCAATCCTGACACTTAAGCAACAAATGAAGAGAATCCTGAAGAAGGAAATGAGGAGAGAAGGAACCTGAAGGCAAAAATCTTGCTTCCCCAGATAAGAAACTCTTTCAATCCTACCTTTTATTTTTGAGGCTGATTCTTTGAGGAGAAGACATTTGACCAATCGTAGTTTCTTTGAGGAAATGAGCATTCTGTTAGATGATATTGATCGTTTTAATATCACTTCCTTCCTCAAACGCAGAGGTATTCTTAGCCTTCTGTGTTCCACTACCCATTATGATCCTGCTGTCATCAGAGAGTTTTACTGTAATGTTCAATCCAAATTTTACAAAGAAAACTCTTGTAATTTTAGGAAAGTGTTTGTGAGAAAACTATTTTTTGAGGTTACACCTTTCACAATAAATGAGATCTTTTGAATTGAAAATGTCCCTGATGAGGCCATATTCGATGATTTTTTTGTGATCTGCAAAACTCTCACATGCAACACAGTATTATCTTGGCCTCATCATCCGAAAAAACACAGAGTTCGTTCTCCCACTTTCCTTCTACCGTGTTCTCTATATGATCATAGTCTCCAATTGGATTCATCCCACTAATGAATATGTGGTCACTAAAGAGCAAGTTGTACTTATGTAGAAGCTTGACGCATGAATGCGAGTTGATTTTGGCAAACTATTTTGTTCTCGCATTGCCAAGTATGCACAAAATACATCCAACTCTCCTTTACTCTGTCCATAGCTCATCTATAATGTTTTTTTAGACCAATGATTTATTCAGGATCCATATGTCCATCTTTTCACTCCATCTGGTCTTGTTCGAGTCTCTAATAAGTTTTTAGAATCATTTCACTAAGAGACACCTTGGAATGATGGATCGGTTTTGAAAGTGGTGTTGTAGGTGTTCCAACACCTCTGATGGGTTTGCTACCAACATTTTCATTCCAAGAGATGTAATTCTCCTTCAGCTCAAACACTCCAAGTCGCATATCATCGACAAATGATGGAAATGTTGGAGTTAACACTTTCTAACAAAAAAAGAAAGGATGATTGTCTGGGTAAAAAAATTGAAATTAAAGTTTAAACTTCCAATCTTACAGATTCTTGATGTATAGATACAACATGAGATGATGAAGACATCTCTGAATTCATGAGTGACGATGGTGATGAAGATTATGATGGGACATGCTCCAGCAGTGGTTCCAGTGCTGAGATCTAAATTCCTACTATTCATATCCTATTGTTTGAGTTTTGAATTTTTGAAAAAAATATGTTTAGTGCTTTCTAGTGCACTTATTTTTGTGGGATGTATTTGTTATTGAACTACTATTTGTATTTGGTTTTGAACTCCATGAATGTTTGAACTTCTCTTTCTCTGTAATATATGGTTCTTATGACATTTTTTTGCATGTTATATCTGATTTGATATTTAGGTCGAGTTTGAAGTATCTAATACAGGGGAGCTCAAAGACTGTTACACACGGGAGTTTGGTTTTGATCAAAAAGTCAAAAAGAGAGAGCTTGTCGGATATTCGATTTTATAAGTCAAACATAAGTTAGTTTATTCTAACTTTTTTTAAACCAATTTTATTTATTTATTTAATCGGATAAGTTGTTAGTAGTTAGTGGACGGCTATTTCTACCTTAGTGGTTAATTATCTTAAACACATAATTAATTAATCCACTAACTCATTAACTCACTATCTTCTCTAGTGTGTATAATTCGTGCAAGACAAGGAACTCTTAGAGTCTATAAATATGAGAAGTCCTCAGTTTGTTTTTCACCGATTCCTGAGGAGAGTAAAGAGCAGAGAGCTTTAGGTGTTGGATCACTTTCAACAATACCTTGTTTTCTCACTACATAATTGATTATGTTTGTATTCATTATTCATGAATACTAGTCCGTAATCCTAGAGTTATGTTAAGTATAGATTGTCATTGATTTTAGGAAGTTTTGTGCGAAGAAATCATCATGGGATTTCTTCATAAAAGAAAAGATTTTACTTCTTTCTTTTGTATTTTTGAATTTTGTTTTAATAAAATTTTTCATCTGTAAAAACTCTTGTTGTTTAAATTTCGCTGCAAAACATTGCCTCAAGTTTTTTTCTAGTCTTTTGTCTAAATTTCTGACTTGATATTTATTACTCCCTCCTTCCCTCAATAATTGTCACTTTTGTTAGTTGCACACATATTAAGAAACTCAATAAATATGCAAAGATAGTAGCAAAAAGTATAGTAAATCACTAAAATGCCCATACCATTAATTAATTTTTAAATAATTATATTTCAATTAATTATGAGTGAGGAAGGGCAAAATTGAAAGATTACAATTAATTATTTATTGGAATAGTAAAATGACAAATAATTTGAAATATGAAAAAATGGCAAAAGTGACAAATATTAAGGGAAGGAGGGAGTATAATATTGGTACACGAATTTTCACATAGAATTGTTTTACTTTTATTCGATGTTATCTGTCAATTTATAATTTCAATACTCCATTAGTTACATAGTTTTCAGGGGCCTCAAGATATAGGTCCCTAGTGACAAAACTTATTTGAACTAAATGACAAGTTAAACTAAACATTTGCTTCACATCCTTTATAAATTTCATTCCAAAAATACCCTCTATACAAAAAATAAAATATGCACAAAGTAATATTTAAATTGCATTTATCATTTTTTATTTTACATTTTACATTTTCATTTTTTTTACGTAGTACACTTTTTTTTTTTTTTTTTCATATTTGTTCACTATTATAAAAACCTTATTTTTTTCCGAATAAATATTGAAAATTATGAAAATAATTTTTTTAATGTTTTTCGACTCTAGTATCCATAGATACCCATAGAAATCCGTAGAAGTCCGTACTCATAGAAATCCATAGTAGTCTGTAGTCATCCATAGTATTCTTAGTTACACACTTTGAAAACCCTAGCCTCTATTTGAACCCAAGCCGCCACCGCAAATAAATTCATAGTAGTCTATAGTAACTCATAGTCATCTCCATGCCACCGTCGCCAACACCATAACCACCCCCTCCGTTATTGCCATAACCACCCCCTCCGTCACTACCATAACCCTCTTCCGTTATTACCATAACCACCCCCACCATAACCCACCACGACTCATATATTTGGACTCATCTCTTCCCAAACACGATGCGCTTCCGCTACGCACTCCATTGCCGCTTCAGATCCACCACCGCCACCATAGATCCAACGCGCTACCGCTACCCACTCGTTGCCGCCTCGCCGCTTTCAGATCCACAGTCACCATACATTCACCGCAGCCGCCACCTTAAGATTCACTGTAGCCCACTCCGCCGCCGCCTTCTCGTCCGCCACCGCCGCCTTCTCGTCCGCCGCCGCTGCCGCCCGTGTTTGCTTCTCCAAGCATACGGCAGAATTGATTTGTGAGCCCAAATAAAAAGTTAGTCCCGAGGAATATGGAGATCGGGAGAGAGAGAGAGAGAGAGAGAGAGAGAGAGAGAGAGAGAGAGAGAGAGAGAGAGAGAGAGAGAGAGAGAGAGAGAGAGAGAGAGAGAGAGAGAGAGAGAGAGAGAGGGAGAAAAAGGAGAAAAAAAAACAGAGAGAAAGAAAGAGACATGCTGAGAAAAAGAGAAAAAAGAAAAACAGAGAGAGACAGAGGCGAGAGAGGGATAAAGAGAAAGAAAAAGTGAAGAACATATAGAAATAAATTTATTAAAAAAAACCTGAGTGAATTTATAGATTAAAAAATTTAGGGTATAAGGGCAGTTTAGGAATAAAAAAATAATTAAGGATGTATGTCATATATTATTTCAAATTAAGGATTTAATTAAAATGTTGGATTTGTCATTTAGTTCAAATTAAGTTTCATTTGAGGGACTCCTAGCATATTACCCCTATTTTTTAATTGTACTCTTATTAAGTCTCCTTATTAACTCTCGAACATTATTCCTGCATTAATTAATAAACAAGGCTATTTTAGTTTATCAACATCTATTTTTCTAGAATCAAACACAAAACATATTAATTGAGATTCTTAAAACTTGCGAAGGTGAAAAACGATATATGTCGGTTATCAGCAACAATTATTGATGAAAAAGAAAAAAAAAATAATAAAAAGAAAAGAAAAAGAAAAACTCGAGCTAGCGGTATGTTTGGCGATAAAGAAAAGAACCCCTCTCTCATTTGTGATTTTGTGTCGGTTTATCATTGAAACCAGTCTTCATTTTGTCAGGAATTTGGGTTTTCGCTTCTCCCCGCAATAGCATAAATAGAAAAAGAAGCGATCAATGGAGAAGGAGAAGAAGGAGAAGAAAGAGAAGGCAGAAACGGTGCCGAAAAACGACGGCATGTGGCTTTTGAAATCCATTTTCTCTAAGAAGAGCAATACCGATGGGGATGCTGATTCCAATGTCAAAAGCTCGCCTGACCAGAATCCCCCATTTCCCTTCCTCTCTGCTCACGCTAACGCTGTCGTCTCTCTTTGCTCCAAGTAATTCATTTCAAATGCATATCTGATTTTTGAGAATTAGGGTTTTCAATCTTGTGAGATAATTGCCCTTTTGATTTATTTTAGTTTGCAGTTAACTATATGTCATTTGCAATAAGATCTCTAGATCATCGTGCTTGTTGATTTGTTACGCAATAGAGTTGGATTGTGGTTTCACTATGGGGAAAGTGATGTGACTTACGGAGCCGGAAAATGTTTAGTGTTGCACATTTTTCCCCCTATTTTTAGGGGGAAATGTTTAGTTGAACATGTGAATGAGTGTAGTTGTTCAATCAGGGGTTTCTAAAAATGCTCGGAAACTGTTCGTGATTATTATGTAGCTATAAAGTTTTGGAAAGTGTGCCAAGATGCAGTTCACACGGAAACATAGAGAAGCATTCAGTTTGATTAGCTAATTAGTGTGCTAGTTTAGAGTGGGGACGGGGTTTGTGTTTAATCTCGTTATCACATTAAATTTTTAAACATGCTTTACATCTTTGACATCCTGTACATATTGCGTATCTATGTCTCATGAAAAGAAATAAATACATTTAAGATTCTCTCGGTTGTATTATTTTTGCTATATTAAGCTCGCTTATGTAGTAATGAGCATGTGAAACCATCTATTTACATTGCCGCACTTTATCTTCTTGACATTAAACGTCTTTAGGTCAGTAATTTAATACGTGACAACAATAATAGTTTGCTCCTAGATCTTTTAACTGGTTCAACGTTTTGCTGTATTATTTTCTTGAATTTTGTATGTTTTCAAATTTGCTTGACAAAGCCCCATCATCCCTTTGAACGGTGATTTTTTTGAGGTAGCATGAGCTTGTGTTGCTTTGTACGCTAAATTACAAAATGGCCGTGGCTCCTTCGTGGGTAGACACATTTTCAAAGCCTTTATGCTTTTTTTTTTGTAGGACCCTTGGCATATCGACCAACGCGTTACAAGAACAATTCGATTTGGAGTTACCTGATAATCTGAAGCAACCTGAATCCCATGCTAGGAACTTCCTGGAATTCTGCTCGTATAAAGCATTGGGTCTGGCCATCACACAACCTAATTATTTGAATGACAAAGAATTTCGCCGTCTAACATTTGACATGATGATTGCATGGGAGGTTCCTGGTGTTGCTAGTGACCAGATAGATAAAGTAAGATGGAACAGTATGCTTTAGAATGTTCTAATAAATGTACATGAGAAAAAAGATATCATCCGATAATAACTGTATGCCTTAGCATTTTCAAAAGAGTGTGGAGTTGTGGCTCAAACTTTTGCCTTTTTTCACTTCACTTAAATATTTTCCTTAAGCTCGAGATATCTTGAATGTTATGCAATTGCAGGAAACTGCTTCTTGCAGCAGTCAGGATGTGGAGGGTGAGGATGGTTGGTCACTTTTTTATTCCAACTCGACCAAAATGGCTGTTGAGGTGGATTTATCATATGACTATTATCTTTACTTTGAAATATGACCTAAAGAACTCTAGAGACCGTACTTGTCTAGAACTATGTACTTTAAAACTTCTTACGGTCATATGCCAAGTATCATTTATGCCTGTTTTTTATCTTGTTGAATACACAAAGGTCGATGACAAGAAAACTGTTGGGCCAGAGGCATTTGCTCGCATAGCTCCTGCTTGTCCAGTTATTGCGGATATAACCACAGTACACAATCTTTTCGATGTTCTGACAAGTTCTTCAGGTCCCCGACTTCATTTCCTAGTATACGACAAGTACCTTCGGAGTCTTGAAAAGTATGCATCACATCCTTCAGTTAATTTCTTCTGTAAATATATTTTTGCTGTGGTATTCGTGCAAGGCAGATCACAATTGGTTGGTTTCGCCTGTTACCTCTTGAGTATTTATCTATTTTCTGCAAAGAGGAATTCAGAGTATTTTTTCAATGCATGAGTTGAACTTAGTTGTTTGTTATCTTCTGTTTATTCATGGAGAATCCCTCTCACTTGCCTTTACAATTGAGTTGACTGAGGACTTTCAGCTACAGAAATAATGACTGAAAGACATTTGTTTTTATCATATCTCTGTTAGGATATAATTGCTACAATTCCCTTCAGCTTAAGCAGAAGAGCATCATAAATCATAATATTCTCTCTATACATTGTTGGAGTTTCTAGATATTTACAATATGGTAGATGTGGGTTCTCCTATGGGTTTTAATGGATTTTAGGGCTACAAATTAATATTAGCCTAGCCTGAAAATTAAAGATGAAAATGGTTATATGGTCCACTAGTTTTAACAATCATTGACCCATATACTTCTGTGTAGGATTATAAAATTTGTGCAAAATGCAGTGGGACCACAAGTCATTTCTAATCTTTCACTTGCTGAGGATGAAATTATTATCGATATAGATGGCACAGTTCCCACACAACCAGTTTTGCAGCATATTGGGATGTCTGCATGGCCAGGTAACCTGTGTTTTCCTTTTGGAAGCTGATTTGATATTTCACAACTTGTAACACCCCTTCTCATACAGCATAAATTTGTTCCAAATCTTTCGAATGGACTCATGAATAAGAGGATCGTCATTGCAATTCTGTTTTTCGATTCTTTCTGAAATGGCATTGCATCGGAGTACGATTTCTTATTATTCTTTTGCCAACAATGAATCTGAAACATGAATATAATCGTCTTTAAAAAGTTCAACAATATAATAACTGGATAGTATTTGAGAACTTAAACTATGTTATGCGTTCTGGTACAAATATTTGTTTTAGTCTAATTTCTCTCTGTTTTAATTACTGTATTGCATCTATCTTACAGTATTTCCTGTTTTGGTTTGGCTTACCATTTCAGGGCGGTTGACATTGACAAACCATGCTCTTTACTTTGAGTCTGGCGTTGGGTTATACGACAAAGCTGTGAGATATGATTTGGCAAAAGAAATGAAACAAGTTATAAAGCCTGAATTAACTGGGCCGTTGGGTGCTCGTCTCTTTGATAAAGCCGTGATGTACAAGTCAACATCTATGTATGTTTTCTACCACATTTGAATTTTTTTAATTCTAAAATATGTGATTATCTCTTGACTCTAGTCCTTGTATAGAGCAGAGCCCGTCTATTTGGAGTTTCCTGAATTTAAAGGTTCATCAAGGAGGGACTATTGGTTGGATATCTGTCTAGAGATTCACCGAGCTCACAAATTCACCAGGAAGTATAATATGAAAGGAAACCAGTTATCGGAAGCACTTGCTCGGGCAATTCTTGGAATATTTCGGTTCCGTGCAGTTAGAGAAGCTTTCCGTGTCTCCTCATCTAATTATAAAACTCTGCTGTGTTTTAACTTGGCTGAGAGTCTTCCTGGGGGAGATATGATAATGCAAACCCTCTCCAGTCGACTGACACTCATAAGTCCCACTGCTGGACAACAGGAGATTCTAAGCTCTCCTAATGCAAATAGAAAACACGTATTGCCAGCTGCACTGATGACACTTATTACACTCAAAATTGTTCCATCCAAAGAGGGAGAATTGAACGGTGAAGCAACATATCAGGGTGTGGATGTTTGTGTCGGTGAATCGAACCCTTTAGAAGCTGTGGTGAAGCAGCTGAAACTGGATACTGGAATGGCTGAAGCAGCTCAAGCAACTGTTGATCAAGTGAAAGTGGAAGGAATTGATACCAATTTAGCTGTGATGAAGGTTAGTTAGTTATATGCTTTTATCATTTGGGTGTTCCTGTTTTTTTCTCTTTATTCATATTTCGGCATATAAGTGACACTTCTATCCTCCAACTGATAGATATAGGATTTGATGTGAATGAGACTGATATATCTAATACCGAACGGCATAACACATGAGAAAACCAACCCTTATTAGGAGAGTTAGTACGGTACCCGGACTTGACTATTAAGGTCAAGGGTATTCAAATCCTGCATGTTCCCTTCTTAGAAGCCCATTTCTAACAGGATTTCGATTAAAAAAATGCATACTACAGGAAAAACCCTTAAGTCGTTATTGGATCAGAATCCCCCCCCCCCCCCCAGTAGTCACACACATATGCTGATCAGTTTATTCATGATTTACTCTCTTACACCAAAATATAGTTGTGCATTTTACTGTTGATGTGCACTTTTACTTTGTACCTATATGATCCAGATAAACTTTTACAAGTCTTTGCAAAACTCAAGATCATATCCATGCTACTTACAAATCCCACCAATAGCTAGATTTTTTTTATGCTACATGATTTGTTTCAAGTGTTCATCTCAATTGTCAAAATCTTTGTTAATTTTTAAGATGGCTAGTTTCAGTTTTCCTTTTTCTTGATAAGTTAACCTTGTCTGTCTGCAGGAGTTGCTATTCCCTCTTATCGAGACATATAACCGGCTGCAACGTTTGATTTCATGGGATGATCCCTTCAAATCAGCAATGTTTGTGTTATTTACCAGCTACTTGATATATACGTAAGAAAATGTCATTAACTTATTTTTCTTAGCTGCACCATAATTCTTATCCATATTTTATAGCATGTGAGCCATTACTTATTTAATAGGACACCAATAGAACTATGCGTAGTTGAATTTGAAAGTTCTATATTTAGGCTGACCATCAATTTACTTTTGATTTTGTCTTCATATTTGGTTAACTCACTCTAGAAGTCTTGGATGTAACATAATAATAGATATAGTCATCTTTTGGTGTGTTAATTAAGAACATGGAAACGAGATTGAAGTATATGGACATAATCACATACGTTTTAGTTTACAATAGTGGACATTTCCTGGTACCTCATCCTAATACTTGACATAGTGAAGGTAATGTAATTTCCATGCTCTTTGAAGCTGGTTAATTACTTTTGGATCAGCCAAACTTGTTAAATGATGGTAATATTTAAAATGAGCACTTCCATTCACTTCGGGAATTGTCTTTAGAAATCTAGAGTTGAATATCCTTGACAGTAAAGTTTATGATTAGTTATAATGAGAATCACGTGCTAATGGGGTCATCAGTCTGGAATTATGTCACGTTTAGCGGCACCTCCGGCTCTTGACCAGACCTTTACATTGAAAGCATAAATGATTCGTGAGTGATGCAGTTTCTGAGGTCTATTTATATGGAAGTAGTGAACATCTTTTCTGAAACAGTGTGACAAGACGAGGTGTCATGGCCACTCCTTGCATTATGCAATGCTTTGTTGGGTACCAACTCATACATTTTTTTTCATGTGCATGCATTGTTGATATGGCATATAGGGTACATGGGTTGCACTCCTACTTTATAAATAATTTTTACATTTGGACACACCCTCTTCTTAGTTTCCTACAACTTGAAGGAATATGAGCTACATTTATGACTTGCACAAGAAATTCTAATGAAATTGCAGAACCTATTAACTTGGTATTCATTTATTTATTTATTTTCCAATGCGAACTTTAGTTCCACAGAGCTTTGTCTGAATGAATTATAAGCTTTAAGCTTTGCCATTATTTTTTTCACAGTTTCTTTTGGTAGTAACTAACGTTTTCTTTGTAAGATGACACTCAATGATATCGGTTTCAAGAAGCGTTATTAGCCACTTATACGCTTTTCGTGTCTCACTTTACTTTACTTCTTGTAGTCTCATGGTCTCACTTTACCCATGTGCTTTGTAAAAAAACAACCAAATTGTCTTTACTTTTTATGCTAGTAGCTTTGTTTTTTAAATATTCTGAAATTAATACACCTTTTATGCGTATTTAATTATTTTTTGAACTCGATTACTCAAAACAAAACATTAGATTCACGTGCAATTTTCATACACATAAATTTAATTGTTAATTATGTAGTTAAATTAGTTCCTAGTAAATTTCTATGGTTTAAGATATTAATTAGCTAATACATGTTAGTCATAAATTTTCTACTCGTCATAAATCTACAAATTTGTAGTGTAAATATTTTGTTGAAAACAAAAAAGGTCATTTTAGATTCAATATAATATTATGACATTATCTGTTTCAGTTCTGATAATTACTCAATTTTACACAGTATCTAAAAACAGTTCCATGATGAGTTTCAGGGATTGGATCAAGTACGCGTTACCGTCCATTTTCGTGTTTTTGGCACTGGTCATGCTCTGGCGCAGGTATACATGGAATAAAAGGCAACTCGGAGCATTCAAAATTGTAGCTCCCCCTAGTAAGAATGCTGTGGAGCAGCTGTTAACATTACAAGAAGCTATAACTCAAGCTGAATCTCTCATCCAAAGTGGCAACATTATTCTTCTGAAAACACGAGCACTTCTGTATGCTGTTGCACCACAGGTACTGTTTGTCATTCTAAGTTCTACATTATGTGTTGCTTAATTATAAGTTTATAACTGTATATGAAACTATTTTCTCAAGGATGATTTTGGATTCCCCTTTGTTGAAACTAGAGTTGACCGGTGCAGCGGCCACAGGCATCTTTTTGTTTACAATGAGATAAGAATTGCAGATAACAACAAAACACGTAAATGAAAGATATTCTCTTTTGAAGTAGGACATAATGTATGAAAGGAATTAGTGTTCAGGTTGCTTTATTACTTTCAAAATCAAACTGCAAAAAATAATCATGAGGTTGAATCCATTTTACCAAACTATCCCTTTAAATTCTCTTACAAATACCTTATTATTTGTCATTAATGTAAAAAATTTCACCCGACGGGCGAGGCTTATTTGTAAATTGGAGACAAGCCTCAGGGGATAATTATAATATCTTTATGTGGTATTTGTAATTTTTAAATTTAGAGAGATGGTTCTTGTGAGCTAACAACAAACCTTATGAATGTTTTTTCGTTATTAACCCAAACCAAACTTTATAATCAACGTAAGCAAATAGCTATTCCTAGTTTCTCGTACCGATTCTTTCTTTGGTGTATAAAAAGGTTCTTCTGAGAGAAAAGTTTGTGTTGCATTATGTAGGTCTCATAGATTTACTCAATTGACCCTGCTCTAGTTTCCCGAAACCATAATGATGTCCTGTCTGATGAGACCCTCTTTTATCGATGCACACATGGTACATTATATCAACTTTATATGGAGTCATTTGAAATCTTATCCCAAATCCTGTCATCAAATCGAAATCCTTCAGTCCGTATTCACATTTAAGAATTTGAAACAATTTGTAATATCAATTCATTGATTAAGCTGAATGGATTTGAAATCCTTGGGTTCAAATCGTTCAATCCAAAATAATATGATGCTGTGTGTCCGAAAATAGCGATCTGTTTACATGGGAGAGAGATCTATTTTGACTTACTAATCATATTTAAAGTGTTTAAGATTCATTTAATGTATTCTGCTGCAATATAGCATAACGAGTTTCCTATTTTAAATTTCAGGCGACAGTGAAGCTGAGTATTGTGTTGGTTTTAACGGGAACAGTAATTGCTGTTTTGCCCCTGAAGTATCTAATGTTATTAGTGTTTGTGGAGAGTTTTACAATGAACATGCCCTTGAGAAAAGAAAGCAGTGAAAGAGGGCTGAGACGAATAAGAGAATGGTGGGTCAGAATACCGGCAGCTCCTGTTGAGCTTGTAAAGCCTGATGACAAGAAACGGAAATGACTCCAAAACATAGGAAAAAAAAGGAGAGAATATTGTACTCGCAAATCAGCACGCATCTCAAACACCGTCTTGGATTTGTTTTTATGTAAATATCACATTTCTTGGCTCTCTTTATATTCCTCTTTTTATGACTGGAAATTGATCATACATACAACGGCACTATATCGTTACTTTTGTGGGGGGATTTCATATGTACACACGTGCCGATGAAAGAAGCCTCTTTGAGTGGTTTTATTATAAGTTTGCTCTTGCTTATTCATATTACTTCGGCAGGTTTATTTGATCCCGGAGGCAAGAAAACATAAAATTAACTCTTTTCCTGGAAATATCATTGTTTAGTACAATGACATAATTCCACTTTTTTTTTGTTTTTTTTGTTTTCTTCTTTTCTTCTTAACTATGATTTTCAAGGGCAAAACTATGAGGGTGAAAGTGCCGTAGTTTCTTAATCTTTTCTTTCATGTGTGGTCCATTATAACCCTCAAATACTAAATGAATATATATTAAGCATTTAACTCTAACGAAGTAACTACCACGTTAAACAAATGAATATCTGAAATCATTTTTATTGCTCTCTCTCTCTCTCTTTTTTTATTTTTTATTTTTTTTTATTTTGTATTGCTCTTTTTTTTTTTGAACACATAAAAACCCTACTATATTACATATTTAACAAAAGATGCAATTACAAACACGGGTAGTACATCTAGTAAAGTTCGATGTTTTATCTTCATATATATAACTAGTAAGAAACGGGGGACATTCATCATAGAATAAAACTTCATCGAGATTTAGCTCTGCCCCTCGTTTTGCTTATACGTCCGCTACGGTATTTATTTCCTATAGCCGAAGTTGATGACAACATCCTGGAATTCAGTCAGCAATGCCTGTAGATCCATGAGAAGTGTTTGGTGGCTGGTGTGAGGTGCTTCCTGCCTGTTGATACATGACAACAAGAAAGTTGAATCTGTTTCTATAACAAGTTGTTTAATATCAAGATTTCTTGCCTGTTGGAGGCCAAAGAAGCAAGCCCAAATTTCTGCTTTATTATTTGTGGCACACCCAATATTTTTAGAGAAAGTAGAGACGAAATTTCCAACATCATCACGGATAATGCCACCGATTCCTGCTATTCCCATGTTTTTATTTGACGAGCCATCTGAGTTTTGTTTAAACCAGTTTGTTGGTGGGGGTTTCCATTTAACAGTTAGGGTAATTTGTGGAGATTTAGGTTGAGTATTTTGGAAGGAGTAGTGTGATGACATATTCCAGATTAGATGGTTATTTATGGGTTTATTCTGGAAGATGTATTCATTTCTAGCTTTCCATATTGACCAAAATAAGATTGCAGTCTGATTATAAGAAACGTGAGATTTTGCGAGTCTAAAAAGGTGGGAGCATATGTTAAAATTTGTAGTGTTATTAGTCCACGGGATTTTTATTCTAGTGGGGTTAAACAAAGTGCATGAGAGGAATACTTGGGATATGGTTTCCGGTTCTATTTTACATAAAGGGCAGAGATTTGTTGGTAAAAATTTTCTTTTAAAAAGAAATTCAACTGTTGGTATGGCTTGGTGGGCTGCTTGCCAAATGATTTTTTTTATTCTTGGGTGTACTTGGAGTTTCGATATAAAATTCCATGGAAGGGTGGGATTTTGTATAGGGTTTGAGCTATCAAGTAGCCATGAGTAGGCGCTCTTAAGTGTAAATATACCAGTTTTGGATAATGCCCAGACAAATTTATCTTTTTCAGGATTTGCGGGAATATATACATCAATTATGCGTTTTATGATGAAATCTGGCACATGATTAATTATATGAGATATATTCCAAGATCTAGTCTGAGGATTAATGAGAGATGATACTTTAAGGTTTGTGAGTTCGTGAGGGATGCTATGAGTGTATTCTGCAATAGTAAAATTTCCAATCCATTTATCAAACCAAAAGTTGATTTTATTACCCTTTCCTAAGATCCAAAATTTACATTTTGTGATAAGGTTGATAGTTTTGTGTATATTTTTCCATATGCCACTATTATAACCTTTTGGTTTGGGGGCATTCAGGAAGTTGGTTTGGGGAAAATATTTGCTTTTCATAAGTTGGGCCAAAATGGAGGTTTTATCAGTAAGGAGTCTCCATCCCAGTTTTAAAAGGAAAGCTTTATTTAGGACTTTAAGATTTTTAATTCCAAGTCCTCCATAAATTTTTGTTTGACAAATAGTATTCCATGGGATGGGGCTCTTTCTATTAGAGCTAGGAGAGGAATTCCATAAAAAAAATTTATTTATAGAGTTCAATTTATTAATGGTGACGTCCGGAAGTTTGAAAGAATTCATGGTATAATTTGGTAGGGTATTAATAACGTGATTAATCAGAGTATACCGACCAGCATGGGATAGGAATTTATTATACCATGTCGAGATTTTTGCTTGGGTTTTAGAAATAATATCAAAAAACGTTGTTTTAGACACACGGTTAATGATAATAGGTAGACCCAGGTATTTATCTCCGATGTTTCCTTTTTTTATTTGTAGCTTTTGGCATATTTCCCGTTTTCTGTTTTGGGTGATGTTTTTGAAGAAAAATATTTTGGATTTAGTCCAGCAAATACTATAAGCCCTGATTCACGTGCAAAGATATTTAGGGTATCTTGAATAAAATTTAATGATTTATCACTGGTTTTTGAAAAAATGATACAATCGTCAGCAAAACATAAAATTGGAATAGGCGGACACTGTTTGTTTATTTGCAAAGCATCAAAACGGGAGTTTTTATGTCCTTCCAAAAATTTTAAAATGAGAAAATTTAGGCAAAGAATAAAAATATACGGAGATAATGGATCTCCTTGCCGGAGACCTCTTTCCGGTTTCTATGTTTCAGAAATATATCCGTTTACGGATAGAGAAAAAGAGACCGATGTGATGCAAGCCATAATCCATTTTATTAAAAGATTCGGGAAGTTTAATTTATGAAGAACCATGTTAATGAGATTACATTCTAGTTTATCATAGGCTTTTTCTATATCTATTTTGACCGCCATAAAAGATGATTTTGTTTTTTTTGATTTCAATGTGTGGAGAAGTTCATGAGCCATAATAATATTATCCCCAATTTGTCGTTTAGGGAAAAAAGCATTTTGGAGTGGAGTAATCAGTTTGCTGAGATACGGTCTAATTCGATTGACCAAAATATTTGAAATGATTTTATACGGAACATTACACAAACTTATTGGGCGAAAATGATTGATATTATAGGGGTTATTATTTTTCGGAATAAGAATGATTTTGGTTTCATTTAGAAAAGGAGGAAGTTCAGATGACTCGAAAAATCTAAAAATTGTTCTATGGATGGATGGTCCCACTGTGTATGTCCCAGTATGTTTGGAAAAAAATGCCCATTAAGACCATCCGGTCCAGGAGCCTTGTCTGGGCCAATGCGGAAAAGAGCTTGTTTTATTTCATTATTTGAGATATCTTTGGTAAGTGGAATATGCTCTTCCAAACCTAACTGAGGGCAGCAAATGTTTTGAAAAATGTTTGGATTAGGTTTCGAGGAGGTGAAGATAGTTTTGAAATGTTCCAAAAAAGATTTTTGAATATCTTCCAAGTTGTAGATCCATTGGTTATTGATTTTTAAGCTATGTATAGTATTAGCACGTTTTCTATTTGTGGCATATGTGTTAAGTGTATATTTTTACACTTTATCATATCTTTTTATTTGAGCTTTTGGTGTGTTTTAACGATAATTGGTGCTTAAAAAGTTGATTTATTGTATTTTAGGTACAAATTGAAGAATTGGAAAAGTATGGGGTCAAAACTGCAATTTTGGCGAAAATATGGGTCAAAAGTGAAAATATCAAAATTCTGAAGATTTAAAGCTGAGACCCCCGTCCCAGTTTTAGTGCAAATTGTGAGACTCCCGTCCGAGACTCCGAAATTGCGCAGTAAAGGAATTTTAATTGCACAAGGAAACTGCCTTCTTCCCCAAATTCTTCACCCTATATAAGACCAAGCCAAGCACACAATTGGGGATCCATCTTTGGACGCAAATTCAAGAGCATAGAAGATCAACGAAGATTCAAGCATAGTTTTTCTTATTTAATTTATTTATTTTATTTTATTTATCATAAGAATTACGAGTAGCTAAGTCTTTATTTCTAGGATTTTATTTGGAACCCTATGTGGGATTTATGAACCCTTTTCTATGATTTTATGCAAGTTTTAATTCCGGATTATTTCTTCTACTTGTTTTATTAAGTTCATGAAACTGGCCACTTTATGCGCTTTTATGTTATTGTTAATCGCATGAATCGGAAGATCGGGTTAATAATTAGAACTGTGGTAGAAGAGCCTTTGTGGTATTAACATAGGAATATAGTTAATCTCTTAGGTAGCCATTATTGAGATTTGTGCTTAATGTTGTGTTCTAGAATTAATTGCATAGGAATATAGTAATTGAATCTAGAGTATTAGAATCGTAATACACGCGGAAGCGGGTTATGATTAAATTAGCATCTCAGGTTAATAATCCGGATTAATTGCTTGTATAATTGAAGGAATTGGGGGAATAATAATCACATAGGGGGAAGAATAAAATCCTAGGCTTGTCTACTTTGATTAATCTTCGTTTTTAAATTGCTTTCGTGTTCTTGTCTTTTTAATTTTCTTTTTAATTTATTTTAATTTAGTTAATTCTCTCTAAATTCGACTGTGTAGGGTGGGCTTGATAATAATTGGTAGAATTTAGCGTCTAGAATTAGATAATTAAATATTCCCTGTGGGTTCGATATCCGGACTTAAGTGTCCACTATATTACTTGTACGATACGTGCACTTGCGTGTAGGTTTTCGACCAACAATATGCATGAAAGAATTTTGTGTTATTATCTCCTTCCTTAAGCCAAAGGACTCTAGACCGTTGTTTCCAAAAGATTTCCTTTTCTTTAAGAAGGTATTGATGTTGATTTCAGAGTCTGTTTAGTTCCTCATGAATTTGGATCGAATACTTGTTATCAAGTTCAAAAGTGCATTTTTCAGTCCTATTCATAATATATTCAATATTTCTATCCAGATTTCCATAAATATTTCTTTTCCACCAACCGGCTCTAGATCGAAAAATCCAGCAAAATTTTTGAAATTCATTATTAGAATTAGGGTTAACTTTACTAGCCCACGACTCAGCCACAACATTAGCAAAAGATTCATGGTTAGACCAAACTTTTTCATATCGAAATTGTTTCCTTCTAGGGGAAGTCGAATGATGCGTGTCTAAAAGAATAGCGTTGTGGTCAGATGTACTGGAAGCTATGTGATAGATTTTTGTATTTGGAAAACAATTATACCATGACATATTTGCAAGTGCACGGTCAAGTCTTTCACAGATAAATGATCTACCATATTGACGGTTATTCTATGTAAAAGGATGGCCACTAAAACCTAAGTCCATTAATTCACAATTAGCTACGCAATCTCGAAATTGTTGCATTCTATTCAAGGATGGTCACCTTCCACCTTTTTTTTTCATTTTCGTTTAAGATATTATTAAAATCACCCATAATCAACCAGTTCATAGAATTGGTAGTAGCAATATGCATTAATTGATTCCATACCTGCATTTGCAAGTGTGGCTGCAGATAGTTGTAGACTGCAGAGAAGAGGAACGGTGGGTCCCCGTTGTTGATTGTGGCGACTGCATTCACCATTCGGTTAGTAGGCTGCACCTGTGATAGCATGACTTGTCCTGAGTTCCATAAGATCCATATTCCTCCTGCATTGTCGTCTGCCGGAATCAATATGGATTCATCAAATAGGAGGCTCCTGACAGCATGAGAAGCACAGTCAGTGTTCATTTTAGTATCTAGAACCACAAATATCGAAGGGTGGTTTCGTGCAACTAGATCTCTAGCTGCACTTTGGAAATCTGGCCTATTGGCCCCCCGACAATTCCATACTAAGATCTTCATTGGTAGTTGTTGTGTGGGTGGTGGTTGAACTATGTTGGTTCTTGTTTCTGTTATATCGGGATTTACATCTCCGTTTTGGGTGGGAAGGGAGTTCGGTAGAGGAGAAGGTTCGTTTGGTTGGCTGAGTGGATTCATGATCAGACGGTATTGGAACTCTCTATATTCGTGCATCACCTCTCGTTCTTGGCCGACTTCCATATGATAGCTGTGGGTTAAAGGGTGACTGAGGAAAAGATGCGGCGTAGTGTGAAAAGTTTGGATGATGTACTCGCTGGGAGAGATTCGTATCATTCTGCTTCGGAGTCTTGCTGCCAAAGGTGATGGGCTCATGGGAAAGTCGCTTGGGCGAACCATCGGTCCTCGTGGTGTTCTTGCGGTTGGCACATAATTCAAAAGCTGGTTCGAACCCTGGTGGGAATGTAGGTTCATTTGTGCATTCGGTCTGGTGGGATGATTGGGTGGGGTCAGATGACCGTTCGAGTACGGCCGATTCATGTTCTAGTTCTGGGGTGGGCTGGGGGTTCGGGGATGAAACACACCATTCGTTAGTGGAGGTCTAAGTGAAAGGGTGAGGTTACCATTGGAGAGCGGTCGGATCCATCGCCGGTATTGAGATGCAATCGGACGAGAGTAGGGGTAGTGGTGTCCGTTTGGTCTTTGCAGGGTTGGATTCTAGATCTGAGATGGGTTCACTGGTTCAGTGGGTAAGAGTTGAAGCATTGTTGGTGTTTCCGGTTGAGAGGTTGATAAGGTATGGGAGGGGTTGTTTTGCTGGGGAGAAGCCATTGTGATTAGGGTTTTCAGGAGTTGGTTTTGGCGTTTCGGGTTTTTTGCAAGGAAGGGTTTGTGAGGGATATATTGAGAGTGAGGTGTTTTGCGTGTGTATGGCGTTTAAAAAGGGATTTTTAACCCTAGTGGAGTCTACTGTTTGCTCATCATTGATGTCGTCAGGTGTCCTCGGAAACTCAAAAGGCGGAAGTTGATTAGGGTACGCAATAAATTCTCCTCGGATATCTCCTTTTGTTTTTTCTGCCTCTATCTTTTTCCCCTTTTTCTTTTTTTTGTTTATATTTTCTTTTTTCTTTTCTGTTTTATTTTCTTTTTTATTTTATTTTTTTCCCGATGTTTCATGCCTGTCAGACTCTTTCTCCGTCGCACACGTGGCTCGGTGCTCCTCGGGAATAGTTGTTTGGGTGCATGCTTGTTCCGTAGTCATGTTTGCTTTGTTTTCTTCTCTGGTGATGGAATTCCGGTGATCTGCAACTGGTTCTTCTTCCGGCGCTATCACATGAATTTTTTTTTGAATAAACTCACTTTTTTTTCCTTGTTCTCCATTGCCAGCCATTTTTTCCGGATTTTGGTTTTGCTTGGCCCGCCAGAATTGGCTTTGCTTCTTTTCCTGCATGTTCAGTGTAACGGATTCTCCAGCACCTTCAGGTATGTTAATATTTTTTTGAGTTAGCATATCTCTACTGCCCCGTCCATAGGTTTCTATCAGATTTGTTTTCTTTTTTCCCCTATTTTTCCTATTAATGATGCTCCATTCTGACCGGGTATCTCTAATTTCCTCTGTCATTTTTTCATCCGCAGCTTTTGAAGTGGTGTTTTGAAAACAATGGTCTTGTATATGTCCGATCTTCCCGCACACCATACAAAACAGGGAGTTGATTTCATAAGCAATAGGTTGCCGAAAATTATTGATAAGTATGTGCGAGGGTAACGACTTCTGGGTTTCCACTTCAATACAGACTCTTGCATATCTTCCTCTTGTTAGGTCGTTTGTATGCCAATCCATCTTGATGGGTCTTCCAACAGCTTTGGCTAGTTTAAAAATGGCAGTTGTATGGAAATATTCTATGGGTAAGTCTGTAAATTGTGCCCATATGAACATTTTCCCCTTTTTGTTGTTTCTTTTTTTAAAATTTGGTAACCATTGATTTATGTCCAGGTAGTATTGGAACATGTACCAAGGGCCTCCAGCCAAAACAAGGAAATATTCCTCCGGGTTTTTGAATTTCGCGATGTAGTAACCTTGGCCAAGTTCTGTAATTTCTAGGATTTCTTGTGTCTTCCAGATACGTTGCAGCCTAGGTCCAATGTCCGGATCGATTTTTTGTATCCTATTGTTTGTAAAATTAAACTTTTTTTCCATGGTTTTCTGATCTCTTGAAGTTCTAAATCTGTGAATATAACTCTTGGGGCTTTGTCTTCCTGTGGTACGGGATATTCTACGTCATCCGTTTGTTGGTTTTCTTCGATATATTCAAACCATGTGTCAAAGTACACATGCTTTGATTCTTTAATAAGCTTATGTTTATATGAGTTGTTTTCAGTACTACCGTAGTCTCCATTTATGTTAGAAATTTCTTCTTTCACGCCATGAACACTGTTCATTTGCTGGTTGTTATATTGTCGGTTTTCTGTGTCTATCATGCGGTTTTCTTTTGTACATGGATTTATGTTTTCCATTTGTTGTGTGTTGGGGTAAGTCGGTTTTTGGCTACTGGTTGTGGCTTCTTCCATGATGAGTTCCGGTGTCTCTAACGGCGGCGGGGGTGGGTCCGGTGAGTTTTGCCGTTCAGGGTAATGACTAAAACATAGAGGGTGAATTTGAGTTAGGTCAATGGAATGAAGTTTTATTATAAATCGATCCACCCTTTAACTTTCATTCAAATAAACACATAAAAATATAAATTCCAAAATATACCTACATATTTCTGTTTGAGATAAGACGAACCATCCCCATCCCATCACACCCCGTTCACCATTCCGGTCCTACCCGGTCTGACATGCCTGTTGTTCTTTTTTTTTTTTTTTTTTTTTTTTTTAACTATAATATTTTTGGCGACGGTGGTTTGGGTCGTCGGAGCTCTGGTTAGCTGACTCAACATTAGTTAACTTACATTAATTGACATCTCATTATTCTTCTTTTTTTCTTTTTTCCTGAGGCGGCGGATCGTCGGATCTCCGGTTAATTAGCTTACTCATCATTAGTTATCTTCAACATTAGTTAACTAAAACATTAGTTAACTTCAACATCAGTTAACATTCGACTTTTTTTTTCTTCCCCCGATGGCCGATCATCGGAACTACTATCAGCTGACTTCAACACTAAAACAATCGAGTATCAGTTAATGCTTAGTCAGCTAATTGGAGCTCTAAATACTCCGCAAAAAAAATAAAATAAAAATTGTCGATGTTAGCTAATGCAAAGTCAGCTAATCAGAGCTACGACTCCCCATTGCCGCAAAAAAAGAAGTTAAAAGAAAACAAGTTGGACGTCAGCTAATGTTGAAGTTAACTAATACGTAGTCAACTAATGCAAGTCAATTAATCGGAGCTCCAAAGACCTGCCGCTGGGAAAAAGAAAAAGAAAAAAAATGGTATGTCAACTAATTGAAGTTAGTTGAGTCAGCTAACTGGAGCTCCGACGACCCGCTGCGGGAAAAAAAAAGAGAGAAAAAGAAAAAAAATAATAAAAAGATCTCAACTAATGTTGAGTCAGCTAACCGGAGCTCAGACGACTCACCACCGAAAAAAAATAGGATAAAAGAAAAGAAAAATGGAATGTCAAATGTCAACTAATGCTGAGTCAGCTAGCCGGAGTTCTAAAAATTTCATTCCAAAAATGCCTTCCACACACAAAATATGAAATCTGCACCAAGTAATATTTAAATTGCATTTAACATTTTCAGTTTTGCATCTAACATTTTTATAATTTTTTTAACGTAGAACACGTTACTCTTTTTTCGTTTTCTTTTGTCCCTATGTTTTCATTATTATAGAAATCTATTTTTTTTCCTCTTTTTTCTATATAATATTGAAAATTAAATTAAAAAAAATGGTCGTAGTAATCTATAGACGCTCATAGGAAACCGTAATAATCCGTAGTCATTCACGGACATATCTGATTGTATATTCTTGAAAGCCTAGCTCCTCCTTTGAACCATAGCCGCCAGACACCCATAATAACTCACAGACAATTGTAGATATCAAATCGAAAATTCTTGGATCCGCCCCACCAAACCCTAAATCCACACTCAAAACCCTAGACCCGTGACGCCAAGGCCACCCACCCCATCCACGCCACTAAGAGGTACCACCCCCCGCCATCGCCTTGTTAGAGTAGGTGACCGGCAAGCCAACTTGTGGCTGTGGTCTTTCTCTTTTCCTTGTAATAAAACAATCGTTTTTCGTTCGTAATAATAAAATATCTTATTTGGCATTCTATATCTGTTATCCCATGCAAGCAGCATAGATATAGTCCTAACGAGTTACTCTATTACTGTGAGTTGATCTAGTAGAATCGTGAGATAACTCAGCAATGTAATGTAACTGTTAAACCTTGTTCTTAGTCGATGGGTTACGCCAATAATGAGGATACCGGCCTTTCCCTTTTGAGACTAGCACTTAGTGTATGTGTACTGCGTCTCATCAGTCCTCGGTGTTGTGACATCGGCATACTTGAGTGGGTGCTCATACTGGATGAGTTCACTGAACTCCCTCGCCATAGAAATCTATAAGTGGTTCTCATTCATCGAGTAATAGGTTTCTAAGATATAGTTGTACACCATTAGTCCTTAAGACCCAGACATCACCGTGACTTCACTAGAGGACCGATTGTATCGTGACCTGTCCCTGAGTCCCATCGCGGACCGCTCCAAGGGCCAACGTTCGTGCAATCCGAAATCTAGTGTGAAGTCTGTGCATTGTAGTAGGGGATTCGAGCGCTTGAGTAGTCATGGATGTCCTGTGTGTTCTGACGGTTTATAATCCATGGAATCTCTGGCCAGAGTTGATAGTGGGGTGATTAGGGAAATGTGTTTCCCTAAGTCGCACACGAACGGATTTATAATAACTAGAACGTTCGCACGGTTATTGAACTTTATAAGAGGTCTCGGTGAACCAATGCCTCTAGTTCAATCGGGACATGTGCTACGAAAGGATCGTACTGTACGCTAACTATATCATAAGGTTCTTGCAGGCACTTCATTTGTATCTAGGGAATCATGACGCGTAGTTGCTAGACGCCAATCTTGATTCGTTGGGCACCGATTTGATCGGGATTAGGTAAAATGAGTTTTACTCTAATCGGGACTCTTGGGAGGAGTTCGTATAAGAACAATGTGTTGTTCGAATCACAAAGAGCTGTGAGCCCACGGCTAGCATACACCTGAACCATTGAGGGTCACACTTCTCGTGTAATATAGATCCTTGATAACAACAAGCATAGATTAATGTGTTAATCTTTGAACGATTGGATGTCGATATGATTGAATCCAAGATTCGTAATTGTGAATTGCGGATTGGAATAAACGTAGAGAAAGAGAGACATGCGGAATTTAGTGAACTTTCTAAATTGGGAAGTTTCCCGATTTAGCAAGTCCACTGAAGTGGAAGTTTCCAATTTTGGAAATTGGAAATTTCGAAGAGGCACTCGTATCGACGAGGACTTTGAGCTCGTCACAAATATAATTTTGTTATAATTTTGTGGACGATCGTTTATTAGAAACGAGGCCAACGAGGGAATGGGCTTAATGCATCAGTGGGTCAAGCCCAATGACTTAAGCCCACTAGGGTTGAAAACCCTAGGTATAAATAGACCTCAAAAAGAGTTTTGAGATCAGATTTTTTCAGCACCAAAACCCTAGCCGCTCAAGCCCTAGCCGCTCCCCTCTTCGGCCGTTGTTCCACGGGCGCGCCACCGCCGACCACCGCCGGAAAACCGCCGGTTTTTCTCCTCTTCTTCTTTCGTTTTATTCGTGTTGTTATCTAACTCGTTTACATCTAGTGCTGTAGTTCGAGTGGGTCGAAAATACGAGGTGAAACCTAATTGGAGAGGAGTTGCTGCCCCGACGAATCCACGCACCGCCGCACGCGCCGCACCGCCGCTCACGCGCCGTCGCTGCCGCTGCCACGCGCCGTCGCTGCTGCTGCCGTTCGTCGCCGCTCGTTGCTTGCTGGATCAGCTTGTTCCAGCCGTGAAGTTGCAGCCCCGAGGATTGGTAATTCGCAGCTTGTACGTGATTGGTTCTTGATTTCGATTCGTCGAAATCTCACGCTACAAGAGGTAAACAAATCGAAACTATCGTAAATTAATTCGAACATGTTTGTATGAATTGTAATTTGTGATTATGAGTAATATGTGATTACGTGTTTCGATTTTATTGAATGATGAATAAGCATGTTTCGTGATTTTCGGTTTTACGTATTTTTAATTAAATCGATAATTACCATATGTATGGCGGAAGCGTTAAGGTACGTTGACTATGTGATTAGTTTTGCATGTAATCGAAACTAGTTCGATGAAAAAATTTTAAATTCCGCTGCGTATACATGCACGATCCCCAACACGCCTACCCCAGCATCACCGCACCATGAACACCATCCTCGAGACCCCGAGCGCCGCCGGTGGCTAGCGTCATCCTCCATGGCCCAGCGCCGCGCCACAACGCCTCCTCCCATCATCGTCGCTTCCTTACCTTCATAATTATCTTCCCCATGCCGCCGCCTCCACCGCCGTGGTCCTCGCCATATAGCCACCACCTTCCTCAATCATGGAGTGGTGGTGAGAGAGAGATAGAGTGATTGATCAAGAGAGAGCGAGACAGAGAGAAGAAGAAAGAAGAATAATAGGTCTGATGGAGAAACGTAAAATATGTACTTTATAAGATTTATGGTTTAAGGCCAAGATAGGGGTTAAATTATTTTTAGGCATGTGAGTCAAATATTATTTCAATCAAAGGATTTAATTAAAAAAAAATGGATTTAGACTTGTCATTTAGTTCAAATTATGTTTTATTGAGGGGCTCATAGCATATTACCCCTTATAAAATATTATATATTTCGAAAAACAACCGGAATATACAAAACTAAAATCGAGTCGAAAAAATGAAATATCCGGTAATTTTACATACAATTTCAATTCCAACCCAAAGAAAGTCAAAAAATTTGGGAATTGAAATTTAAAGATCGGAATGGAAAAAATGGTTCCAAATTCTAATATTTTTGGATCGGAATCGGGGGATTTCAGAAATTCTGTTCCAATTTCCACCCCTATTATTGGTAGTACAATAATTGCGAAGTTAACTCACTTTTATATTCGAAATTATAATTCATCTCGTTTTAATATCATAGCTTATGAAACATTTTGTTTTCGAATAATATTATTTATATTAAAATCAATTTCAAGAGCTTTCTAATGACATATCATTATCCATATTTGGGGAGGCGATCTATTAAAAATTTTGGTTTTATAATACAAAATAATATATCATAATATGCAGTAATCACACAATTTCAAATTAATTATATTTACAATAACTGTATGGAAGAGGAAAAACAAATTTATACAAAAAACTATAAAATATAACAAAATAATAATTTTAGGATCTTTTACACCAAAAATTAAGTACAAATCATATAGATAGTATTTAGAATTTATTAATTTATTCATGAGATAAGTGAAAGTAGGGTCTTTACAAATAAGTCCATCAATGGCACTTATTTATAAAGAGATGCAGACAAAAAACTCATTTACCAATAAGTTTACACATGGTCCAGATTTTTGTAAAAATGACTAGAATAACCCTCATACTTTAATATGCTCCAATTTCATCCTTAATTTAATTTAACTTCAATTTGACCCCAAATTTCACAAATTATTCAATTTAACCCAAAAAAAAATTTCACACCTATTTGATCAAAATAGGTGCCTAAAATATATTTTTTTTTTATTTTCATTCAAAAATTAATTTTATTTTATTAAATAAAATTCCCAACAATCCCCCACATGAATGAAATTAACGAAAAACGATGGATTCTATCGAGAGTTCAAGTGGAAAATATTGCAATGGGGATAGGTAGCTTTTGGCTTTGAACCTTCCTTAGCGGTATAGCATCGGATTTACTTGGCTAGTTAGTGAATGCGATGTCTTGAACTGCCAACCGTTTGTGTAAACCAAGACAATGATAACCACACAATAATTTTCCCACATTTCATCAGTTATCATGGTTGCGTCCATTTTGGCCCTGGAGCACATCTTGGATTCATAAGTGTTTGTCATTTTGAAGCGGCCCACACTTCGACACTTAGATAGGTGATGTCCTATTAAAGGTATCCTGCCAATACCTCACCTTTTGTCAAGGTTTTGGAATCATTAAAAGCTTTCGCTTATCATTTACCCTCTCTTCAGGCAGCACTAATGTCTATCACGGGAATGAGTTGGAAATATATAATTGCATAGGAATATATACTCCTTAGTGCATCACTGAATTTTCCATAATTTAGTTGTCCCTTTTGAACCAGTTCTTGGGATCTCCAGTCATCATGGTTGGGTTTCCACTATAGAAATTCTTAATTTGTGGGTTTTGATTCCACTCCCCTTGACAGGCAATATGTTTGATCACTTTAGTTGACTTTTAGTCGCGGATCCGCTATTAACCATTGATTTTCATAATCAATTTTATATTATTTCTTTTGAGATCAATTGCCTAATAGTCTTATGTGTACGAGTGTGTCGATACTTGCCATTATACATGTCGTTTGTGCCCTTAACGTACCCGATTAGTTATCACAATTTATTCATAATTGTAGACACCGACTTAGTCCAACACGGAACATCCTCCAATAATTTTATGAAGTTTATTCAACTTCTTTTCTAACCTTATCTCAAGTTATATATTCGAATTCGACCATGAATCGAGCTATTCAATTTTGTTTGAGGATTTCCAAGATACATAATCTTAGTGGACTCAAATATCCAATGTACTTTCCTAATACAATTGGATATTTTTTTAATGTAATCCATTTAAAGGCAATTGTATATCATTATCTTGCAAATGTGATATTAAATCAAATCGAATCCAATGAATCGATCTTCTTTTATGTCCTTGAGACAAGAACTACTCATGTGCTCTCATGAATAGAGCTTCTTTTTCTTTCAAATTCATTTCAATCATGCTTTTAATTGCATTGTAGTATGATCCATATACAAAACATATGTACATCAATATTATAATAAACATAATATCTGACATGTGAGCACGACGTTCATACTAGTTGATCATAGTAAGAAACAATAGACCAAACATAATATATCAACATATACATAGTATACACACGAATACATAATAATATCAAGTTTATATTTCATGGCATAAATTAATTCATGTCGAACATAATAAATTGATATAAATTCTATAGCACGTAATCAATGCTTGTCCATGCAATAACATAATTCTTAGGAATTAGTATGGCTTACGCAAATAATAATATATATAATAATATTCCTCTTACTAAGTAACTCATACTTAATATACAAGACAAGTCTAATCGTTTATAGACAATAATGAGAACGGTAATAAGATCACGTACTCACAAATTTCATATAACATATTTGAAAATCTTTCAACTGAATGGTTCCACATCAAATGAAAATTGGGAGAAAGCTAATCCCCTATCAAAACTATATGCAATTTATGCAAATAAATATTGCATTTTCATAAGAAATGTCATGTAGTATAGCACATATCATGATGTTTATGATACACTTATTCAAAGAATTAACATATATTCTATCACTTTATTGCATTTATAAAAATATTTCTTTCATTAATGTACATACACAAACATAATGAATATTCATTAGGCATATATATTGTATTTGGTTTACCATTCTTCCACGTATTAAAATTAAACTATCATGCAATAATTCACCATTATATCATATATCATTACCAATTTATTGCACAAATATACATCTTATAATTAAAAAACGTACCCGATAAATTATATGTTCGTCAATTCAAAATTTGTGGGTAGCACCAAATCGTGTCAATATTACGGCAGTGCTGAATGATTTATTCATATCTCTTCCATCTGAAGTCCGATTATGTTGATTCAATATGATCCGAATAGCCAACAAAATTATCTACAACTTTCATGTTTCATGTTTTCCGAGATTCGAACTGGATCGTGATCAAAGTAAGCCTCAAAGTCGGAATAGGTGTGCTGTAAAAAAGCACCTACAATGGAACCACAAAACAAATATTAAATAATATTCATGGATCGAAAATAATATAAAACCTGATCATTATTCTTCGACTCAATCTTCTTTCAACAAAAGTTCGTGCATTGGACATCGGTGAGGCATTAATATGCGACAAGTTGCATTGGTCACGAACGGTTGTATTTTACATGAAAAGATGCATTGGCAGTTCTGGCACCCTTTCGTATTTTCATCATAACTCCTCCATACGATATCCGATTTTGACGATTTTACATGTTCTGGAAAGCCAATTGGATTATCTACAACTTCTGTGAAATGTTAATTTGCCATATTCGAACTTTAACACCTTCGAAATTGGGCAGGAATGTGGACTTCATGTTCTGTCCGAAAATGAACTTTCTGCAATTGTATTTTGTAACTTCTTGATTTTTGGCAGACTATCTTTTTCTCCATCCCGTTTACCAAGGTGCAGAAAACACAATTTACTAAATCACAATATATTGTCTTAAGATTGTTGTTCCCGATACATAAAACGAGTAGTGATTTAGTAAAATGATCATATAAATTAGTCGTAATACAAAAGGATTAGCCGAGGCGAGAAAACTCTTTCCTTAAGACAATATTGCCCCGCTACGGTGCTTACGGTTATTTGGCAAGTGTCTCCCAAGATACAACGGCTAACTCGTTATATGAGCACTCAAAATCCCGAGTACAACGAACGTTACTTTGTGTCTCAAACTCTCGAATCGAATACGGAAGAAAATATTCTACGAAGAATATTTCTGGGCTTAAAGAAGGGAGAATTCTATAGAACAAAATTATAGAATTGAATTGATTTTATTTGTTGTTTTAATCAAACATGTGGAGTTTCTATTTATAAGTTTCCAATGGTTGTGATTAATGAACACAACCCTTAGGAAATTAAACAAGTGAAGAGGTGTGGCCACACCTCTTCATATTGTCACACCTATTTGATCAAATAGGTGCCTAATTAAAATATATATTTTTTTTTAATTTTCATTCAAAAAATAATTTTATTTTATTAAATAAAATTCCCAACAAAACGTACATTTCCTTTTTAACGTTCAATCAAATTACTTCATATCTGTTTTGGGAAAACTACAAAAAAATATATAGGGTTAAATACACTTTGCGCTCGTGAAGTATAACATATGTAACACTTACTTCCTTACATTATTATTTGTAACACTTACCCCCTCAACATCAATTATTTTACATTTTAAAATTTAAAACATAACAAATATAACAATCTAGTAATTATTGGATCATAATAATTGAAAAGTAACTAAAAGTTAATTATTGGAAAAAAATATATATATTAATATATATTTTATAATAATGAATGAAATTATATTTTAAATTGAGGAACTAAAATAAATTTAAATACTTAAGATTGCTATTAGTCCTTTTCAAAAAGATTGCTACTAGTCATGTATTGATTTCTTAAAATTGATTGATATGAATATATTCGATTAATTGGTCCAACAACAATTAGATGTTATTGATTATTGAATATGTACCCAAAGCAAGATAATATTTTCAAATTTTAAAATATTGCATTTTTCAACAGATACTTTTAGTTGTATAATTTAATTTTTTTTCAGTTATTCCTTACAATAAAAGATAAAATTTTAAGGCATTAGAATTTAAAAGACAAATTACATTGTGCTTGAGGGGCAAGTGTTACAAATGATACTTTAGGCGATAAGTGTTATAAATGGTATACTTTGGGGTGTAAACTGTATTTAACCCAAAATATATGACAAGACTAGTTAATTACATAAATATATCTTACTGTTTATTTTCGCAAATATGTCCTCGCAACATTTATTTGGTACTCAGAAAAACTCTCTTATATATACCAAAAATACTTATAACCCTTCAAAACCCTAATTTACCCCAAATTCTACGATTTAAATCGTAATTTAGCTCCACATTCACAAATTAATCGATTTTGACCCCATTTTTTCCGCCACCATTGACCGTCTGTCTCCATCGTTGATTTAATTTTTTGAAACTTTTTTCCCGCCATCTCCTTTAACAGCCAATCTTCGACATTGACTTTGACTTTTGACTTTTATTTTGTGAAACTTTCTTTTTCTGTTACAACCGATACTCGTAAGAATTAATCAATATAGATTTTCAATAAGAAGAAACACAAATTATGTAAAAATCGCCGGAGATGACTTGTAAAACATGCATCTTTGCACCAAAACCACGAGCGAATTCGTCAGAAAATTCCGTAAAGAAACTATACAATTTGCTTGAGAATCTTCAGGGATTTCTTCCGCCCGTTTATGTTATGCAGATAATGGGAAATTGATCGATACGTAGGGAACCAACATAACGCGCGTGATGATCTCTTGTTAATTGAAATCAATTATAATAAGGGCAATTTAGGGATAAAACATATTTCGAGGGATGAGTCTAATAAAATTTAAAATATTGTTTAATTCAAATTGATGTATATAGGTTGCTACTTATGTCATATTTGATATTTCCTCATATTATAAATATCTTTAGGGATTCAATTCTCATTCGTAAAGATAAAAAAAGATGAAAATAAAGAAGTGCTTATTATAATATAATGGACCCAAGACAATTATAAGCTAAATATAGACACAAGATAGGAGAAAATGCTAGTATTGACAAAGTGTAGAAATAGGGGTCCTCTGCTTTCCCTAGTGTTGACAAATGTCTAATTGTAATTGAGCAAAAAACCTATAAATAGCAATGTATGTAAAGTAATAAAATACACCAATTTTTGCTGCATCTACTCTCTCTCTCTCTCTCTCTCTCCTCACACACTTTCTCCCTACTCACACTTTCTCTCTCTATACAAATATATTTATATTTATTATATTGTGTATAATATTATATTATATTAATTAATATATATATATATATATATATATATATATATATATATATATATATATAATCGTATATACACATATATATATATATATATATATATATATATATATATATATATATATATATATATATATATATATATATATATATATATATATATATAAGTTCCATATTAAATAGAGATTAAATAAACAACGAACGTTCCATTTACCACCAAAAAACGGACTCCAATGACTAAGCGACATGTGTACATATTTTTGTTTTTTTTTGATAGGAAACAATGTGTACATATTTAACCATAGCTTTAAATGTTTGTGCGTTCATTAATTGCAATTTGCAATCAATTATAATATGATAATTGAGAACCATTTACACATTCATTTTTTCCTCAGGTATCTGCTATGCAAATATAATCATTTTATTTTAAAATTAACAATGATAATTATGCTGCTTTCAAAAAAAAAAACCACGATAATATGCTAATTATTGAAATGATAGTAAGTTTACCCTATGTTCATAATTTTTTTTAATGTTATATGGTAAATAAAAAAACTAAGTGACAATTTTAATGTTCATTTATTTAATTAATTAACTTAAAAGGATTTTATCTCAATGAGCAACGATTCAATGAAGCAAATCCCCAAATCCTAAATGTGCCAATTTTCTAGTCAAGTTTAGAGTTTTTTTCTTTTTTTTTTAATCACTTTTAATTTTTCTTTCCAATAATTATTATCTCTTTTTTATGTTAACCGAATATTTTTATACCAAATTGATGTAGAGTATAATTTAATTTACTCTATTTAATAGAAAATATTCATAAAATGAGCATGTATATTAAGGAACAGAGAGAGAAAAAAATGGAATTTGGGTTTATAGTAGGTCCCACAATAGACAGCATGATAATTCATATTTTATTAAATTAATTCCACATGTCACTTGGCCAATGGCATCCGTTTTTTTCAGTTTATCGGGTGATCCGTTCCTAATTAGAACCGTATTAAATATTAAAAACTAGTTAATATTGATTAATTAATAATATTCACACTATTAGTGTTTCTAATAAAATATTTAATTATCTAATAGCTATTTCACAACACGTTATCAGCACGAGGTTCTGCTCAAATATACCGAAGGTTCGTAATAATTAAAATTATATTATCTTTATATTCTTATTTACCCTACTCTATATAATGGATGGAATCGAGAAACAAAAATTTCAGATCCTCAATGTGAGTGGGAATAATTATTTATCATGGTGCTTGGATATCAAATTACACCTTCAAGGATTAGATCTTGTAAAAACTTTGGAGTGTGTAGATATCAAGGAGGCAAACAGGAAAGATGAGGCAAATACTATGATTTTTATACGTCATCATCTTTCTGGGGATCTAAAAGATGAGTATATACAATTAGAAAGACCATCAGAAATATGGCAAAGACTCAATGAGAGATTTGATCACACGAAAACAGTAATCCTACCACAAGCTCAATATGAGTGCAGCATTTAAGACTGCAAGACTTTAAATCCGTTGCGGATTGTAATTCAGCATTATTTAAGATTGAGTCTCGTCTAGCACTACGTGGTATAAAACTGCAAGAATTTGAAAAATTAGAGAAACTTTTTCTACTATGCATGCTTCAAATCTTGTACTCCAACAACAGTATAGACAATGTCAGTTTAGGACATATTCAGAGTTGATCTATGTCCTTCTTACTGCAGAAAAGACTAATGAGTTGTTATTGAAAAATCACAATTTGTGACCCAGTGGGTCCCAAGCAGTGCCAGAAGCACATGCTAACCAACAAACGAACCGTTTCAAAGGTCGTGGCTGAAAATTCTGGCGTGGTGCACGTAATAACAATTGGCACAATGGTCAACATCGAGATAATCAAGGAAATTCCCCAGGAGGACGTGAATATTTCCACAAGAATGATTATATGGCTAAACGAAGACAACTCGGTCATGAAAATCGTGACAAGGTAAAGCATGTTGAGAGTATTTGCAACAGATGTGGGATGAATGGACACTGGGCCAAAGTCTGCAGGACTGCTCAACACTTTGTAGATCTATATCAAAGTTCAAAGAAGAATAAAGGAAAGAGCATCCAGACGCATGCAATAGAAACAGAAAAATCAAATGTCCTTCTTGAGGCCAACACAACTGAAATCATGTCTGATCAAGCTCCTATTCAGGATGCAAAGTCTCTTGAGCTGCAAGATTTTCTTATGGATATTGATTGATCGATGATCAAATACTATCAGTTTAACAGTTATTTTAAAATATGTTGTATATACAATATATAGTCTTACCTCGGAAGTATAATTCCCGAGGTTTAGATATTTTGTATTATAAATAAAATATATGTACATGTGTAATTTCCCTTGGATGATACATTCCCAAAGCCGAACTTGTATTTTGGTATTCTAAATAAAATATTGTACTTATTATCATCATTCGCACATAATGTTATGATATAAACATTAACTTTATATTATTTAATCAGGATATCATGGGAAGTATCGACAAAAAGGGATTATTGTCTACTTGATAGTGCAACAACGCACACAATTTTGTCTAATCAAATATATTTCTTGAGTATGACAATGTGCAAAGCACAAGTTAAAACCATATCAGGTCCTGTTGAAATTATAGATGGTTCCGGGAATGCAACACTTGTAATACCTAATGGTACCACGCTACACATCGAAAATGCATTATTATCCACTAAATCAAAAAGAAATTTATTGAGTTTTAAAGATGTGAGGCATAATGGGTATCACTTAGAAACTCTTTTCGAATATTCCAAGGAATATATATGTATCACATCGTATGATATGAATAAAAAGACTATTCATGAAAAATTTGAAGCAACGACTTCTGGAGTGTATCGTGTCCCAATTCGAGCTTTTGAACCATACGCCACTATGTCATGAAAACTGGTTAATCCAGATATATTTGGGTTATGGCATGATCAACTAGGTCACCCAGGAACAACGATGATGCGTAGAATTGCAGAACATACTAAAGGACATCCATTAAATGATGCAAAAATGTTGATTTCGAAAGATTATTTCTCTGTGAATCTTGTTCAAGGGGAAAACTCATTATAAGACCTTCTACAGAAAAAGTTGGTTATGAATCACCATCATTTTTACAAAGAATTCATGGCGATATTTGTGGACCAATACACCCTGCAAGTGGACCATTTAAATATTTTATGGTTTTAGTGGACGCATCTTGCAGATGGTCACATGTGTGTTTGTTATCCACACGTAACATATCTTTTGCACGTGTGCTAGCACAAATTATTAAACTCCGTGCACACCCTGATTATCCTATAAAAAGTATAAGGATGGATAATGCCAGAGAATTTACATCAAAAACTTTTGATGATTATTGTGCAGCACTGGGAATTAATGTCGAGCACCCAGTACCATACGTTCATACTCAGAACGGATTGGCAGAATCTATGATTAAACGCATCCAAATTATTGCTCGTACCTTGTTGATGAGATCTAAGCTCACTAGTATAGCATGGCCCCCATGCGGTATTACATGCATCAGCATTAATAAGATTACGCCCGACGGCTTATCACATGCATTCCCCAATGCAACTGACATTGGGCTTTGAACCAAATATTTCGCACCTACGTACATTTGGATGCGCTGTACATGTGCCAATTCCTCCTCCTCATAGGACAAAAATGGGTCCCCAATGCCGACTTGGCATTTACGTTGGGTTCGATTCACCGTCAATTATCAGGTTCCTGGAACCAATGACGGGTGATTTATTCACCGCTAGATTTGCAGATTGTCATTTTGATGAGACAATATTTCCAACGATTGGTAAGGAAAAAGACGTCCCGAATAATGATAAATCAAAACCAATCGAGGATCTTACATGGTATGAACAAGGTTTATCTCATCTCGACCCTCGTACCTCTGAATGCGAAAATGAGGTCAATAGAATCATCCATCTACAAAACATTGCCAATAGACTCCCTGATGCATTTAGTGATGCTCGTAGGGTCACAAAGTCCCATATTCCAGCGGTAAATGCTCCAGCTAGAATTAATATTCTCAATGAAAATGAAAAAATGGATGATAGTCCCCCAAGACAAAAACGGGGTAGACCAATTGGTTAGACGAAAACGAAAAGAAAAGTTAGACGAAACCACTAATCAAGTGGGTCCTAGTGAGCAAGCTACAGATGAATCTGTAGAGCCTTATACCTCAGAAAAGGAAATTTTAAATCTAGGGAACACCGAGAATTCCATAAGTTATTACAATGAAATATGGAATAGAAAGAATATAAGTATTGATAATATTTTTGCGTTCTCGGTTGCTCAAGAAATCATATATGATGATTACGATAGTGAATCACGTTCAGTAATAGAATGTCGCTAGAGAAAAGATTGGCCTAAATGGCAAGAAGCCATAAAATCTGAATTATCTTCCTTAGAGAGACGAAATGTATTCGGGCCAATTATTCAGACTCCGGATAATATAAAGCCCATCGGATACAAATGGGTATTCGTTCCTAAGAGAAATGAGAACAATGAGATTGTAAGGTATAAAGCTCGCCTTGTAGTTCAAGGATTTTCTCAACGGCCTGGAATTGATTATGATGAAACCTATTCACCAGTAATGGATACAATCACTTTTCGTTTCCTTATTAGTATGGTTGTCCAAGAGAAATTAGACATACGTTAAATGGCCATAGTAACGGCATATCTATACGGTTCATTAGATTCTGATATTTATATGAAAATTCCCGATAAATTTAAAATAAGTACACCCAATACTCCTCGTGAGTTGTACTCAGTCAAATTACCGAGATCATTGTATGGTCTTAAGCAATCTGGTCGCATGTGGTATCATAGATTGAGTGAATACCTTATCATGGAAGGTTATAAAATGATCAAATTTGCCCATGCGTGTTTATCAAAAAATCTGAATCCGAATTTGCTATTATTGCGGTTTATGTAGATGATATAAACCTAATTCGCACCCCTGAAGAGCTACAGAATGCTGCTGAATATCTAAAGAAAGAATTTGAGGTCAAAGATCTTGGAAAAACAAAACTATTTCTTGGTCTCGAGCTTGAGCATAGAAACGACGGCATACTTATTCATCAATCAGCATACACTCAGAGATTACTCAAAAGATTTAATATGGAGACTGTGCATTCCTTAAGTACACCTATGGTCATATGTAGTCTAGATCCAAAAAAGGATCCCTTTAGACCTAAAGGACCCGATGAAGAAATTTTGGGTCCAGAAATACCATATCTTAATGCAATCAGAGCATTATTGTATCTAGCACAATGTACTAGACCAGATATCTCATTTGCAGTAAATGTGCTTGCTAGATATAGTTCTAAACCAACCCGTAGACACTGGAATGGCATAAAGCATATTTTCCGTTACCTTCGTGGTACTACGAATTTGGGATTATTATATTCAAAGAAATCCCCAAGCTCGGGATTAATAGGTTATGCCGATGCCGGATATAGATCTGATCCACATAAAGCTCGCTTTCAAACCGGATATTTATTTTGTTATAACGGTACAGCTATATCTTGGCGTTCCACCAAACAAACATTGGTAGCTACTTCTTCAAATCACTCTGAAATTATAGCCCTTTATGAGGCTGGCAGAGAATGTGTTTGGCTAAGATCAGTAATAGCACATCTAAGAAATACATGTCAATTAAATCCGGTTACAGAAAGGTCCACTATTATATATGAAGATAATGCTGCTTGTATATCACAAATAAGGGGTGGATATATAAAAGGTGATAAGACCAAGCACATCTCACCAAAATTTCTCCATACGCACCAACTTCAGAAAATGGAGAAATAGATGTTCAAAAAATTCGCTCATGTCACAACCTTGCCGATTTGTTTACCAAGTCTTACCAACATCTACATTTGAAAAATTGGTATACGGCATTGGTATGAGACGAGTCAAGGTAAATCAAGATTGACAACTATTTTGAGAATTTTATAGCTCGTTTTCAGGGGAGCGATACTGCGCTGTACTATTTTTTCTTATGTCTGGTTTTTATCCCATTGGGTTTTTCCAGCTTTAGGTTTTTAATAAGGCAGCTTATGCACACAACTTCACATTTGAGTAATGCACTCTTTTTCCTTCTGGTCGATTTTGTCCCAATGGGTTTTCCGACTTAAGGTTTTAATGATGCATAAATTTTACTCATTTGAAAATCTATATGTATTGAATGTGTTTCGTCCAAGGGTGAGTATTGTAATATAATGGACTCAACACAATTATGTGCCAAGTGGAGACACAAGATAGGAGAAAATGCTAGTGTTGACAAAAGTAGAAATATGTATTCTTTACTTTTCCCAGTGTTGACAAATGTCTAATTGTAATATAATACACCAATTTTTGTTGCACCTTCTCTCTCTACTCTCTCTCTCTCTTTCTCTCTCATACTCTCTCTCTCCTCACACACTTTTTCTCTACTCACACTTTCTCTCTCTATACAAATATATTTATATTATATTATATTGCGTATATATTATATTATATTAATTAGTACATATATATATATATATATATATATATATATATATATAAAAGTTCCGTATTAAATATTAAAAACTAGTTAACATTGATTAATTAATAATATTCACACCATTAATGTTTCTAATAAAATATTCAATTATCTAATATCTATTTCACAACAGTGCTATATATATATATATATATATATATATATATATATATATATATATATATATATATATATATATATATATATATATATATAAATTATAGGGTTAAATACAAAAACACCCCCTATGCTATTAACTTTATATCATATACCCATGTACTATACATAAATACAAAAAACTCCATCACATTACATTTTTTTCAAAATACTACGAAAATACCCATACTCAAGCGCGCGCGCGCGCACACACACACACACACACACACACACACACACACACACACACACACATATATATATATATATATATATTACTATTTTCATTTTACCATTTTCAGGCAATTTTACGTGGAAATTTTTGGTATTTATATTTTTACTCAAAAACATATAATTGTTTAGATTTTTTTAATTTTCTGAATAAAACCTTTTATTTTTGTCATTTTGAGTTTCTTACTTTTTTTACTCCTTATGTCTTCCGGTAGTTCAAACATCCTAAGATTACAAATATATTTACAATCCTATGATTGTTGAGAATAACTACCGGAAGACATTTAAGAAAAAAAATGAAGAAATTCAAAATGACAAAAATAAAAGGTTTTATTCAAAAAAATTAAAAACAAAAAAAGCTAAGTAATTAAATGTTTTGGAGAAAAAAATATAAACATCCAAGTTTCATAAATAAAATTGACCGAAAATGTTAAAAAAATATAGTGGAAAATGGCTCAAACAAACCCTTATATTTATTGGTTTAGCAGGGATATTTTCGTCAAATTTTGGAAAAAATATAACAGTAGGGGATTTTTATATTTATGTGTAGTACAGGGGTATTTGATACAAAATCCATAGTACATGGGTGTTTTGTATTTAACCGTAATTATAACACGCTGGTTGGTTGGTAGTGGATCCAAGGATTCGTAACTCTCAATAGAAATCAGATTTAGCAGTCCAAGGTGTGCATTGGGCACGGATGACAATATCACTTTGCTTAGCTTCTTTGTTAGTGTTAGAAACACAAACCAAACCGCACAAATGTTTTATATTTTTAGTTAATACTAGTCCAATAATTGAATTGTTATATGTAGTGAAGAAATTAAGAGAGAGTTTGAAAATACTAGTCCAATTATTGTTATCTAGTGAAGAAATTAAGAGAGAGAGAGAGAGTTTGGAAAGTAATAAGAAATAGGAAATGGTATATTTGGGTGTGCAGACCCCCTGAGCATACTTCACGTGACCATGAAATTCGAGGAAAGCCCCCCACCTCCTATCCATTTTTCGAGACAGTAGAGAGAGAGAGAGAGAGGGCAATTAGATGAGAGAGAAAGTCAGTTCACAGCTCCATTACAGAAATCATAATTTTTTTACAGTTAGTCCAACTCCAACAGTGAATAATGACCCCTGTCGTGTCGTGTGTTTGTCTCTTTGCCCTTCTTCTTTCCTTTTATCTATTTTCCATCAAAGAAAGCTGTCTTAGTAGAATATATATAATATTGGGTAAATTACAACCAACCCCCGAGTCAAGTCAAATTATGAAAAACTTTACTCATGTTTGGGTAATTACAATTATACTCATCAATTACGAATGTTCTTATACTTACACATCTATGGTGTCAAATTCAACAATATTTTCTAGATTTCATGTTCTCTAGTTTATACTCGTTTTGTGCAAAAATACAGTTTCTGATGCACCACAATCTGATATATACAAACCAATAAACACATATTATGATCATCCTACTTCGAAATATAGAGCTCGAATGGGATAAAACAGATACAAACTTGAGAATATTACATATAACCTAGAAAATTTCACTAAATTTGACACCGCAAAAATGGACGTGTAAGAAAATTCATAATTCCATGAAAAAGTGGGATTTTTCATAATTTTGCGTTATCTGAGTTGTTGCGGTAGTTTACCCTATAATATTAGTCAAACCTAAGGGCGTGTAGTCTCGACAGTGACACTAATTGGCGCCTTACATTTGATGACGTCACACAATAACTCTGGTTCGCTAGATCTGAAGATTACACTCATTATTATTACCTAAGCACACTGAAAGCTATTCCCCCTTTCCCCATCTTCCTCCCTTTCATCACCATCATCATCAAAGATTCTTCTCCATGCTTTTCTTCCTCTTCATCAAACGACGACACCTGTCGTCGTCTGCTTCTCCTTTCCAAGATTCATTTTTTCTTTGAATCTCCATTAATTTTAATTTCAAGGATGACGACGGTGTACAGTACCGGTCTGTGTTCCTCAATCTCCAGGTACAACAACAACAACAACAAACATATATTCTTGCTTATTAAATCACTATCAGTGCTACTACTACTCACTGCATTAATCCCACAAGTAAGATCAACAACAAGTGATTACGACGCTCTTCTTGCTTTGAAAATGTCGGTGGACCCATCTTCCAGCCTGCTTCAATGGGGTGTAGCCAACAGTACTGATATCTGCACGTGGCAAGGAGTTAAACAATGCCTTAATGGCAGAATCACAAAGCTCGTGGTCGAAGGATTTAATTTGAGCGGCCATTTAGATTCCGAAAGCCTGAATCAGTTGGATCAACTCAGAGTACTCAGCTTCAAACAAAACTCACTCTCCGGCCAAATCCCACCACTCTCCGGCCTAGTCAATCTCAAGTCTCTCTTCCTTAGCAACAACAGATTCTCCGGCGGAATATTCCCTGCTGGTCTTTCTCTTCTTCATCGTCTCAAAGTTATCGATCTTTCCGGTAACGAGTTATCGGGTCAGATTCCGGGTTCGCTTGTCGATTTGCCTAGATTGTATCTTCTTTACTTGCAGGACAATCGGTTCAGTGGCGCTGTGCCTCCTTTTAATCAAAACAGTTTGAGATTCATCAATGTGTCGAATAATGCACTTTCCGGAGAGATCCCGCTAACTCCACCGTTGCTCGGATCGAATCGAACTTCGTTCGTCGGCAACATCGGTTTGTGCGGCGAACAAATTAATAAACCATGCACTCTTTCCGGCCCTTCGCCCAGTCCATCGTATCCAACAATACTCCCAAGTCGGAAGACGAACAAGAAACTTATAATAATAATTGTTTCGAGCGTCGGCGGGTTTTTCGTATTATGTGTTTTAGCGCTAGTTTTAGTTACGTGTTTGCGGAGGACAAGTAAGCGAAGCGAGGTACGTTCTAAAGCGGTGGTCGGACGAGGTGTGGATGAGGCGGCGGCGGCAGCTACTCCTCCTACTAGTAGTGGCGGTGATAACGGTGGTGGTGGAGATAACAATAATAATAATAAACGGGGGAGTATTTCTTGGGATGAAGGAAACGGGAATTTGACATTTCTTGGATCGAGTGATCAGTTGATGAGTTATGGTTTAGAGGATTTATTGAAGGCTTCGGCGGAGACGTTAGGGAGGGGTACTATCGGAAGTACTTACAAAGCGGTTATGGAGTCGGGGTATATTGTTACTGTTAAGAGGTTAAAGGAAGCTCGGTATCCGAAAATGGAGGAATTTAGAAGGCACATCGAGATTCTTGGTAGATTAAGACATCCTAATTTGGTTCCACTAAGGGCCTATTTTCAGGCGAAGGAGGAACGATTGGTTGTGTATGATTATTTCCCGAACGGAAGTCTCTTCTCTCTCGTACACGGTATGCTGTTCTGTTTGTTTTTTTAAACTTTCCGTAAATAACGAATATACGTTGCAAATTTTGAGCGATTAGTTATTGCAATTTGAGATGAACCGGTCGCTAGATTCGATGATAAAAAGTTATATACATAAAATCTTTGGCTGTGTTTGGTAAGCTTTTGGGCTTCCATTTCCATTTTATTTTGGGGAAAGATGTTTTGGGAGAAGAATTTGAAAATTAAATAAAGTTTGTTTGTGTTTTGGGAGGAGACAATTTGTACTGTAGCAAGTCAAATCATGTCTGAAAGGTGTTGGAAAAATGTATTTTGGAAGAAGAATTTAAAAGATAAAGTGATTTGATTTTGTATTTTAGTGAAGACAATTTTCACTGTAGCGGTCAAATCATGTTTGTTAGAGAGAAATATTTGAATTTGTTTTGGGGAAAGTTTTTGAAAATAGTGTAGAAAGATAATTTTCATTTTGGGGAAAGTGTGGAAAGAATTTGAAAACGGTAACAAACATAGCCTTTTTTACGTTTGCGAGTTTAAAATTTCTATTAGCACGTTGATTGATGCTCGTGCTTTGCTAAAAGTAGAGATGGTAGATATTTTAAATTTCGACTTTTTACGCGTAACATTTGCGTTTTTGTGTATGTTCTGCGATGTTGAGTTATATTAGATCTTCGAATAACCACTACATATGCAGGATCAAGATCTTCAGGCGGTTCATCAAAGCCTCTTCACTGGACATCATGTCTAAAAATAGCAGAGGACTTAGCAGCAGGGCTGCTCTACATCCATCAAAACCCCGGCCTCACACACGGAAACCTCAAATCCACAAACGTACTATTGGGTTCCGATTTCGAATCTTGCCTAACCGATTACGGATTAACCCTATTCCGAAACCCGGACTCACCGCCCGAGGAATCATCCAGCGCATCTTCCCTATTCTACAGAGCCCCCGAGTGCCGGGACCCGCGAAAGCCGATAACGCAACAAGCCGATGTGTACAGCTACGGTGTCCTCTTACTGGAGCTTCTAACCGGAAAGACTCCTTTCCAAGACCTGGTCCAAGAATACGGGTCGGATATTCCTAAATGGGTCAAATCCGTTCGGGAGGAGGAGACTCATGAATCGGGGGACGACCCTAATTCTTCGGGTAATGAAGGGTCTGAAGAAAAGATGAGTGCTATCTTGAATATAGCGATGGGGTGTGTTTGCGTTGCGCCCGAGAACCGTTTGGCGATGAAGGATGTGTTGAGGATGATGAGAGAGGCGAGAGGGGAAGTTCAATTGTCGTCAAATAGTAGCGACCATTCTCCCGGGAGATGGTCCGATACTGTTCAGAGCTTGTCCAGGGAAGATCACTCCAGCATATGATTTTTATTTGATTTTTGGTTTTGGTTGATGGTTATATCAATTTAAGAAGCAAACCATATTTGTGTATTCTTTTTTTTTTTTCTGGTTTTAACATTCATCTATTGATTGATTACCCGCTTTTTTTTTCATTTAATAATAAAAAATAAAAAATAAAAAAATATGATCTGTGATTTATATGGTTATAGCATTACAGGGCTTGATTTGGAGTGTGGTGAAATGTTATGGAGGTGAAGTTTAAGGAAACTTAGTAACACCACATCCAAAGAGATGGATGGTTATTGGTTACCTATTCCATTTCAAGATTAGTTCAACAGAAGGGTGCAAATCAGTGGAAATCATCAAGTCGAGTTTGACACATTTCGAAGGACTTGAGCTCGAGTTCGAGTAAATTTTTTAGCATAAATTCGAGCTCGGTGAGCTAATATATAGGCTTAAGTTCAAGTTCGCTCTTGTCACTAAGGTTAATTGAATCTTCAAGTTTTTGAACGCTTGCATAAGAACTTTTGAATTAAAAATAGGGTTAATAGCATTTCGTCATTTGAACTTTGTCCGTTTTTGCATTTTGTCACCTTAACTAAAAGAGTTGCACAGGTACATCCAAACATGCATTTTTGACGCACGTAACCACCTCGGGCGAATATTCTGACGAATCTTCTCATTTTCCAGCACACGCACGTTGTACATGCTTAATGTAAGGATTTTTTAGCCTTTTTCACTCCAAAAAATTGTGGGCCCTATTCTTTTATCTCTTTTTTTCTCCTCTCTTTCTGTGTCCTCTCTCTCACATGCACACTCATACAGACGAAGAAGAAAAAAAATCCTCCCATGCCACCAGGTCCCCTTAGACACGGCCATGGGCCGGTTTTCCGCCCGGAACTGTCCCGAACCGGCCCGTTGACTGGTGAACCGGTACCGGAATCGTAAAGCGGCCCGTGTCCCTCGGGATGGGCCCGGTTCTGGAATTATGTGAATCGTGAACCACCGGTCCGGCCGGGTGGTTCTCTCGGATTTAAAAAAAAAAAAAAAAAACTGAAAAAAACTGAACTGACCCAGTGAAGCCGTTTATTCCATTTATTGGCAACAATTTATTCCAAAAGTTCACAGATTTGGGGCACAAATACAGTCCAATATTCAAGATTTCTCTTGGGAACAAACTCTATGTTATAATAAACTCACCATCTCTTGTAAAAGAAGTTGTTCGAGATCAAGACTTCATTTTCACTAATCGGGACATTCCTGTTGTAGCAATTGTTGCCACTTGTGGTGCAAACGGCGTCGTATTCTCCGAGCTCAATCCACAGGGGCGAGCGATGAGAAAACAAGTTTACTGGTGAAGAGGGCGAAGGAATTGCGTCTCAGTTTCTGGTCGTGGCACCGAAGATTGTTGATTTGTTTGGAAAGCCGAATATTTCCGATTTCTAACCACTTCTTGCTGGCTTAATATTCAAGGAGTAAAGAAACAGATGAATCATAACATTTGTGATGAGAAATGTGAATAAATTCTTGCTCGTGATGAATTGTTTTATTTTTTATTTTTTTGGAGTGATATTTGGAGAAACAGAGCATCAATCTTAAAAAGCAGAAATTCTTGACTGAGATAAGGAATTAAAAAAAGAAATTGGTAATGATGTTCTCCAAGTCAACTTATTAGAGATAAACTAATAAGAAGGAGAGAATTTTAGTTCAAAACAAATTGCAGAAAGCATCAAACTAGATTTCACACACACATATATATATATATATATATATATATATATATATATATATATATATATATATATATATATATATATATATATATATATATATATATATATATATATATATATATATATATATATATATATGCATGTTTCATATATCTTAGATGAAATAAAATTTTATTGGAGGACCATACGCTTGCGGCTTGTAGATGAAATGTAACAATGTATAGACAAACTGAAGGTAGTTTTATAAATATGACATAAACCAGCCAAATAAATATTTCATCTATATTTATCTTTGAATTTGGCTGGCTAATCTGTAACAGCATGTGTGCCGAGTAACAACTGGTCAAAAAAGGAAGAGCAAATCAAGCACGTAAAGAACGAGACCTAGCAGCTGCTCTCTCTAATGCTTTTAACCTGTTAGCTTCCATGCGCTCCTTTTGTTCTTCCGACATCTCAATTTTATTACGAAGAATGCCAGCATCACTGGGTTCCACTCTCTCATTCGCCACCTCTTCTTCAACTTGCACAGGTTGCGATGTTTCCTGCCAGAAAAAAATGCATTTAAAGTAAGTATTATAATTATTCCACTTCGTTAGAGAAAAACATTGTCCCGTAATTTCCTTGTTGTGGCTCTTTAAGAGTAGCTGCCTAACTCATTCTAGCTGGAGCAAACTGATCAAAACACTCGCTCGAAAATGGTAGCGATTCGTACCGAAATTGAAAAAACAAAGAACTTACTTGAGTGGCTTTCTCCCAGATGCTCTGAGGCATGTCTTCTTGAAAATTATTCAAGTCTTCATTTTGTAAATCATTTTCTGGGAAAGGACTTGGCATGTCAACGTCACCTGTAGAATCTGCGCAAGAAAGAAAAAAACGAAAACATCAATCAATCAAGAATACAAACCACTAATTTCAAACCATTCATTTTGCTGAAATTACTTCCAATAATGTAAGATTTTTGGCGTCGAACCAGTTGTGTATACAACCAACCAAATGAAAGCATTTTAAAGATTGGTTAATAAAACTGAGGTACCTTGTTTATCTACCGAGTTCTGTTGGACTTGGGGCTCCTGCAGCTTTGCTAGGTCTATTCCATTAGCAACTTTCTCTCGTAGTTCTCTAAGACAGATCTACTTGAAGAAAAATGTAAATTAGAAAAAAAGTCAAGAAAACATACATTCAAGGATTAAATATAAATTATGTAAGTTAATGAATTGCAAGTATAGAATTTATGATGCTCAAATAAATTTATGATACACTTCTATTGAATTATACCCGGTTGTTTTATGTAGAAAAATGTTTCTCATACAGGTAATCAAATTCCAGATTAGATAGAGAGATACACTTGTATTGAAACACAAATTTTCATCGAGACCAGTATTTTGATTTGAACCAATTGCTAATTGGCATTTCAACTTGTGAATAAATTTGGAACCTTCATAGTGTATTGGAGAAAATGGAAATATGAGAAAAAAATAGAGTTAAGTACTAGCATGACACACTTATTCTAATATAAAGCAAAAAATAAAAAGTCTTAGTACAATCAAATATTCTAGACATATTTGACAATATTCTCAAATTCCAAAATCTTCAGCTTCAATCTATTTTGAAGGGATTTGAATAGCATTACACATATCATTGCTGAAACTTACACAACCCAGACCCCACTCGTTATTAATTGGGCACTTAACCTGGAATACAAATACAAGTTACTTATTTAAATATTCCTTTTATGCAAACACTATTTGATTTGCATTTTTGTTACTTATATAAGGATCAAACAAGGTATAGAACTCTTCTTAAAATCAATTAAAATAATAAAGATTTAGATTTAGCCTAATGGTGCGTAATAAAGGTAAGAAGCACCAAAGGAAGAAGTTAAAATAACACCTAATCGACATCTATGAGAAGAATAGTTCAACTAGCTACAACACACACTTATCACACAGTAATTAACCTATGTACTTTGATTACATATTTAACAAGGATAATTTACTATTGAAATCTGTAAGGAGGGAAAGGCTCGTACGTAGAAGAAGGCACCATCTTTGAGCGTCAAGTGGAGAGGTATAAGATACCATATACCCACCCTAGTAGAGAATGGCATGCAGATTGAGTTCTCTTTTTTATTAGTACACTAGAAATTCACCCTTAAATCATATTTTATGAAGTGATCACAAATTATGTTGCCAAGTTAATACAATACGAAATTGTTTACTAAGTAAACAAAGATAATAAATACAATAAGGTTCTGCTTGTCCATGAGTTGCTACTTGCTAAGCCTAAAAAACTTAGACAAGATCATATCATCATCTAGATTTTATAGATACCAATAATAATACCTTCTGATTCCTATCATTTTCTTTTGCCGATCTACAAAACGAAGTAATACAAAACTTTAACCATAACAAGGGAAATAGTCTCAAGACAAATATTTCCACACTACAGAAGTTCGAAATCGTAAGAAGCATACAAGGAAGAGAAATGCTCATTCCCTACTCTTAAGAGTCAACAAACCAGTGAACATTAAAATATAAACGATTAAATAGATCCAACAATGAAAAGAGGAATTTCTTGCCTTAACACGCTTTGTAGCACCCACTTGTTCCACCTTATGTATGAATTGATCAAAGTTGTAATAGGGAAGTAAATGCGAGTGCCATTCGGCATATAGCCGAAGAAGGTGTCGCAAATCATTAACCTGTATTAAAATAGTTAGATTCAAGAAAGATAAAATAACTCATAAAAAGAGAGGCTGAATAAATAAATAAAAAACTCATAAAAAAAATCCTAATTATATCATCATTTTTCAAAGAAAACTATTTCAAGCCCTAATCACAATTTTGTGGATATATATAACAAACTGGGCAACTGCAGGTTTCCACAAACAAAAACATCAAAAAAAAAATGCTATACATCTGTGCATTAAACCTAACCAGCTAAACAAATTTCAATTTTAAATTTTAAATGAAGAAAATAAAAACATTTTCTAAATTAATTGTTGGAAAGGGTAATTTAGGGATTTTGACCTCGTGGCCGCGGCCGCGGCACTTGAAGGCGCGGGGAAAGTAGCGGAGGATGTGGCCGACGCCGGAATCAGAGAGAAGAAGATCGGGGGTGAGTTTGGGCCTGGTTCTTCTCGGTGGCTTCTGCTTCGGCTTCTGGTTCGGGAGAGGTGGCTTCGCACTGAAGTCGGAATTGGAAGGAGGATCTGCGTTGTTGTTGTTGATTTCGGAGTTGGGGTTGGAAGGACAATCGCGGGACCAGTGGCCGGGGCGGCCGCACTTGTAGCACCCAGTTGGCGCTGCGCCACCACTAACGCCGCCTACTTTGCTCATTATGTTTCTGTGTGTCGTATTCGTGAGATTGGGTGGAGGGACTCCTTTATATATTTTATTGTTACGAAATTTTATTTTTTATTAAATTTTGGGTTTTGGCGGGAGCACATGGAGGGAAAATAAACTTTTTTTTCTTTCTTCTTAATATATATATATATATATATATATATATATATATATATATATATATATATATATATATATATATATATATATATATATATATATATATATATATTTTTTTTTTAAAGAACTACACTATTAACTAGAGCTGGACTCGGTTGGGCCGGTTGATCACCGGTATAAAAAAGACTCATCCTATAATCAATTTTGTTCAAATTTGAAAATTATTCTGACCCCACCTTTGTAGGCCGATTGATGGTTGACAATCAAATATTTGGTTCCGAAATGATTTGATTGTTCGGTATATCCAACCACTTAAAAAATTATAAAATTTAGAGTAAAAGTATGTACATTCTGCCGCACTGCGCCATCATCGTATATCATCAATTCAAAATTATTAATAGCAATTCTACAAAAAATACAATTTCAAAATTCAATTAATTCTAAAAATGCACCTTCTGTCGTAATCACTCATCGATTCATAAAAATTAAAAGTAAATCAACAAAAACTACTTCAAAGTTCAAATTTCACTCAACTGCAATTATTACTAAAAGAAAAAAAAAGAAATAGAGAAGATACCTTTAATTTAGAAATTAAAATAATATTTTAATTAAATTTTACTAGTACAGTTGGTTGACCGATAATTATGGGTCGACCAACTTTTGATGATATTAGAAATCATCAATCTAGTATTATATATGTGTTAGCTGGTTGAAATTTTCAACCCAATCCAATGAATTGGTCAAAAAATTATTATTAATTTGAAAATATAGTCCATAATGGATCAGTTGATGGGTAAAAATCAATTCAAACTCATCCTACTATCATCAAATCTATGTGTAAACTAAATGACTATTAGTACATGTAATATTATTGCATAAAACAGTAATATTACGGTCGAAGACAGTAATATTACAGTCAAAGACTGGAAAAGCGCAGGCCAAGACGATAAAATTAATTAATACAGTAATATTACTGTCTCAAACAGTTAAATTACTGTTGGAGACAGTAATTTAACAGCCAAGACAGTGATATTAATTAAAATAATTATTTTTAAGAAAAATTATGGTTAAAATTAAAATTATGGTTAAAATTAAAATTAAAATTATGGTTAAAATTAAAATTAAAATTATGGTTAAAATTAAAATTAAAATTAAAATTATGATTAAAATTGATTAATTGATGAAATTGGGCTAAATTGGGGTGAAATTGGAGTTGAATTGTGTTTCAATGAATTGAGGTAATTTTGGTATATATAAAAGGATTTTCCTTATTTGCAAATAAGTTTGAATGAGCTGGATTTATTTGAAAGACAAAAAAGTTGAATGTCTCTCTTTTAATTAAGTGCCCTTTTCATGAGTCTATTTGACATTTGCCCATAAACATAACGTGTAAATGATTATTAAATGATATTAATCTTAATCTGCCATTTCAAATTTCTAAATTACATTCGGACTATGTACTTTTACATGATTTTATTTATTCCACAAATTATTTTCATTTTGAAATATTAAAAGACTTGAAAAATATTACAATTAACGAAAACGTTATAACTTATATATGTGAAAATATATTTTTCATAATACGTTAGAAAGTATTATTATTTATTATTTTGTAATATTAAAGGATTCAAAAAATATCAATATAACAATCTATATTACAAAATCAAATACAATACCAAAATAAAAGAAATCAGAATAGTAATTTCTTTGTCAATTTTTTTTCAATTTAAATATTTAAATATAATATTAGTGAATATATGTAGTTTAATAACGATGTTATTTTTATATATGTACATGTCTATGATTGTGTAAATTTATAATTGGAATGAACATTAAGTAATTATCAAATCTAATTGTACAATTATCAAATCTAATAGTACAACAAATCAATTGACTTTGTTTTTTTTTTTTGATAAGAAGCCAATTTTATTATTAGGCAAATATAGCCAAGTTCAAGGGAAGGAGATAACCTTCATTACAATTAAGGTCAGTAGCTTTTGCTATGGCATTAGTCAAGCAATTACCGGTACGTTTGACAAACGAGAAAATGCAGCATTGAAAAAGTGGTAAAACAGTAAGACAATCCTCAATAAAAATACCATAAGGAGCTGAAGTGGCCACACCTTCTTTAAGGGACTCCGTAATATGCAGACAATCGCTCTCAATAATGATTGACTGCCACCCAAGCTCAATCGCAAGACGCATTGCAAGAAGGGCTGCGTGAGCTTCCCAACGGCTGGTGGCGGTCTCCCAGGATGCAACTCTCTTCTCCACGTAATGCACTTGCCATTATGGTCGCGCGCTACCATAGACGTCATGTAGTAATCTTGGTCCGGAGGGAAAGCGGCATCAACATTAATTTTGATGAGGTCCGGCGATGGGGGTTTCCACTTTGATGGGTGGTCCTCCCTTGCGGTCGAAGGCTGTTGGAATTGTGCATGGCTATATGCATCAAGGTACGACTTACTCCACCTGACGATTTCTTCAGAGTTTATCATTGGTTCATTGTGCAGATATTTATTCCGATTATCCCAGATTTTCCACATCACAATAATCGCCCACCGTACTAGATCCTTATCCAACGAGTGCATGAGATATTGTAGCCACGTCTTGAAATTTGGTTGTTCAACTTGGTTTAGGTTACCAAACGGCGCCGACTGCCACAGTTCTTTCATTCCGCAACAATCATGAATAATATGGGATAGCGTTTCACATTTGTTGCACCTAGTACAAAAAAGCGATGAAAGAATCTTCCTACGGAAAAGCTCAACGTTCGTTGGAATAATGTCAAGGCAAGCTCTCCATAAGAAAATCCGAATTTTTGGCGGAAGAGGTAAATTCCAAATTTTTTTCCAATCCATCTTCGGTTCACCGCTAGAACCTGTGAGATTAGCGTTTCCTTCCCTCTGGTTCAGCTGTCTTGGTCGGGCAAGAATATTGCGGTAACATGATTTGACCGAAAATTGGCCATTTGGACAGAAATGCCAAACGAACCGATCTTGTGCGTGCATGGTACCAATCGGGACAGCAAGAATTCTCTGTTTATCAATTGGCCTGAAGACTTCATCGATTAGAGCCAAGTTCCATTTCCTAGTCAATGGGTCAACAATATCAGCAACTCGATTCGGAAATGGCGTGTTGATAGGTCGCTTCGTGAGAACCTTAAAATTGCAATCATCCACAATCCACGGGTCACCCCAAATTGCCGTATCTTGTCCGTTTCCAATTCTAATACACATAAGTATTAAAGTGACAATTAAGCAATTTGAGAAAATGACATAAGTATTTGACTCATGTCCTCTCATATCCTCTTCTTATGTTATATATAGATTGGGTTTTTTAAATGTTGCGTGGTAAGATTTATAATGCAAACATGCATGTTAATTGTTAAGATTTAACAAGTCATATTTCTATTTTTATCTCTTAATATTTGATATATATGGACGAAAAATAGGAGATTGAAGTTAGAAGGATTCTTCACGACTTAGTTTCAATTATGATAATGATTGAAAAGTATAGTTAGAAAATTAGTAAAGAATACAAATAAAATTATATAAATTACGTAAATATTATTAGAGTTTTTTAGAGATGTCCTAGCGTTTTCTTTCTTTTATATATAACTAGTAATTGCCCCCATGCAATGCACGAGACAAATCATTTGTCCTGTACACTCGCCAAATATATTGTATTAATTTGTCGATAGAAGCAACATTTTTTTTTATCAAAGGTAATGAGGTCTGTGATTTATATAGAATACAATTTTTTTCACAATACACACGTATAAAATTGCATTTCAATTTATGCCTATTAATTAATGAACTTTTTTTTAGTGTTATTTTTTAACATATCTAATTGCAACTATCATCCTTGTGTAATCTCTAATTGCTAAATATCCCCCTATAAAAAAAAAGGGTAAATAGCACTTAACTCCCTTGTGGTTTGGACATTTTGCACATGACCCCCTTATGGTATGAATTTAGGCATATAACCCCCTTGTGGTTTTGACATTTTGCACATGACCCCCTTATGGTATGAAATTAGGCACATAACCTCCTTGTGGTTTTGAAATTTTGCACATGACCCCCTTATGGTATGAAATTAGCACATAACCCCCTTGATAGAAAATTGGAAAAGACTAAATTGCCCCTATCAAGTCAAAAATTCTTGTTTTAATTTAAAAATAATTATTCAAAAAAGCACAATAATATATTATATTTCTCATTTTAAAAAAAAGTACATTAAGCTTTTCATTTTATAGAATAATTATTTTTAAATTGAAACAAATTTTTTTGACTTGATAGGGGTAATTTAGTCTTTTCAGTTTTCTATTCAAGGGGGTTATGTGCTAATTTCATACCATAAGGGGGTTATGTGCAAAATTTCAAAACCACAAGGGGGTTATGTGCCTAATTTCATACCATAAGGGGGTCATGTGCAAAATGTCAAAACCACAAGGGGGTTATGTGCCTAAATTCATACCATAAGGGGGTCATGTGCAAAATGTCCAAACCACAAGGGGTTAAGTGCTATTTACCCAAAAAATAACTCACTAACTCCCCTATGTGTTAACAAAGTCAAGGCAGCCGGACCCCTGGAGGCAAATTGTGTCTCTCACTCGCGGATTGTGCGAAATTTTTATTTTATTTTCAGGGTGAAATGATAGAAATATCCCTTTATAAAAAGAAAAAAACACCAAATTAATTTAATTATAAATAATCTAATTTATAGGACTAAATTATGATTTCTAAAATTACAAAATAATAATAATAATAAGCCATTGTTAAGTGTATATTTTTACACTTAATTGTACCTTTTAATTGGGGCTTTTGGGTGTGTTTTAACGATAATTGGTGCTTAAAATGGTTATTATTTGTATTTTAGGTACAAATTGAAGAATTGGAAACTTATGGGGCAAAAACTGCAATTTTGGGGAAAAAGTGGGCCAAAAGTAAAAGAATCAAAACTCTGAAGAATTAAAGACCGGACGGCCGTCCGGATTCCAGGGCTATTTCTCGCACGGGCGTCCGGATTCACGAGGTGGCGCAGTGAAGGAAGTTTAATTACACAAGGAAACCGCCCTCTTATATTTTTGCACCCTATTTAAAGGCCAAAAAGCACACAATTAGGAATCGATCTTTTTACACGCATTCTAGGAGCAAGAGAACGGAGCAACGAAGACGAAGACTTGACGATTCTTCATCATAGTTCTCCCTTTACTTTTGTTCATAACTTTTATGAATTTTCGTATTTTTATTATGCTTTTCGTAGAGAACATGAGTAGCTAAGTTTTTATTCTAGGATTTGTTGGAACCCAGTGGTGATTCGAACCTATTTTTCTAATATTATGCAAGTTTAAATTCATTGATTATTTCTCCTATTTGATCTTATTTAGCGCATGAAAGTAGCTAATTTATGTTGCTATATGTTATTGTTAGAATTGATTGACAGATCGTTTTAATAATTAGAACAAGGATAGGAGAGCCTTCGAGTAGTTTTCACCGGATGAGTGTGTTAATTGCATGTGTTATCGTAGACATACAGATAATACCTTAGGTAGCCGTTTTCGAGATTTGTTATTTAATGCTTTATTCATACTAGGTTTGCATAGACATATAGTGAATCGTTTATGAATAATAGACTTATAATACACGCGACAGCGGGTTATGAGTAATTTCGTGTCTCGGGTTAATAATCATGAATTGTAACTTGCATGATAGAGGTTTAATTGGGTGAAGAATTATCGCATAGGGGGAAGATAAAATCCTAGATCCGTTTTTATATTGATATTTTCTCGTGATTATTTGCTTTCTTAACTAGTTTAATTGTTTAATTGATTTAAATTGACAACCTTGCGTAGGCTGGATAAAAATCATAATTGTTAGAATTTGGTACTTAGGATTAGGTAATTTGAGTATTCCCTGTGGGATCGACATCCGACTCTCACGAGTCCACTTTTACTACTTGTTTGCGATACGTACACTTGCCTGTTAGGTATTTCACACCAACAAGTTTTTGGCGCCGTTGCCGGGGAATACGGCTAAATTATTTATTTATCCTAATATTAAATTTGAGCAATTTTTCTTACTTCAGCCATTTTATTTATTTTATTTAATTATTTTATTTTTATTATTTTGTTTTAGGTACTTTTTATGCGAAGAGGACACGACACGAGCTTGCTACCTCTCGATCCCGAAATTCAGCGAACGTTTAGGCAAGCCAGGAGAAATCAACGGTTAGCTCAAAACGCTCCCGCAACAATGGAAGAAGAGATTAATCGTAGGGGAGATAACCAAGGGCGACCACCGAATGCGGCGAGAGAAGTCGTCAACGAGCAAGAGCAACGCCGGCTAATTAATCCACCATCTCGTCAACGAGCATTGCATGAGTACACCGTTCCAACACTCAATGGGTTTCAATCAAGCATCCAGCAGCCCCCCATTGAAGCCAACAATTTCGAAATTCGAGCGGGACTCCTCACTATGCTCCAAAACAATGGGTTATTCAGCGGATTGGCTCACGAAGATCCACATCTCCACTTGGTCAACTTTCTCGAAACGTGTGATTCGCACAAGATGAACGGAGTAACACCCGAAGCACTGCAACTCCGCCTGTTCAAGCACTCCTTACAAGGAGCAGCCCGAGAATGGTTACAAACTCGCGCACCGCACTCCATCTCGTCTTGGTCCTAGCTAGCACAACTTTTCATGAACACATACAACTCCCCAACAAAAACTGAGAGAATCCGGAGAGAAATTCAAAACTTGATAAAAGAAGCCGGTGAAGCATTATTCGAGACGTGGGAGCGGTTCAAACAGTTAGTAAGGAGGTGCCCGAATCACGGACTTCAAGAGTGGCGCCAACTGCAAATATTTTACGATGGGCTACAAGACAACTCGAGAACCGTGCTCGACTCTGTAGCGGGAGGAATATTCATGAGTTTGACCTACGACGAAGCATACGAACTTTTGGAGCGAATCGCTAGAAATAAATACATGCGGGCATCGGATCGGTCAAATAGCGGAGCCGCTAAAACGGGAGGAATTTTGGAGTTAGACGGGGTCACTGCAATCACGGCCTAGTTAGAGAAGCTATCAAAGCAAGTAGTAGCATTGCAAACTCAGCAAGTCCATGCAGTCCAAGTCCCCGACCAGTGCGTAAAAGAAACGGAGTCTCTGAATTATGTGCATGACACTAACCGACAACAGAGGAACCCGTACTCCAACACTTATAACCCGGGATGGAAAGATCACCCTAACTTTGGGTGGGGAAGAAATCAGCAAGGACAAAGGCAAGCACCACCCCAAGGTCAACCGCCTAATTATTCACGACCAGCTCCCGGATTCCAAAATCCGCCTCAAGCTCCACCTCAAGGTGGAGACCTCGCAAATATCTTGGCCCAATTTATGACGTCTACCCAAGCATCCATCCGAAATTTGGAAACACAAATGGGTCAACTTGCAACCCAACTAACCGCGAGGCCATCGGGAGCACTGCCGTCAAATACGGAAGATCCTCGAAAGAGCAACATCGATCAATGCAATGCCGTAAGTTTAAGAAATGGGAGACAATTGGAGGAAGCCCCACGACAAGAGAAGCAAAACACGGTAATCGAGAAGCCGGGAGTGATTGGGGAAAAAGAAGCAACTCACGAAGAACCACTATCATCCACAGTGAAATCACGAGCCCCTCAAGTCCCATATCCTCAAAAGCTGCTAAAGAAGAAGCTCGATGCCGAGTACCAAAGATTTTTGGACAAGTTGAAGGAAATACATATAAATATCCCGTTTATTGAAGCCCTTCAAAAGATGCCAAAGTGGGTGAAATTTCTCAAGGATCTCGTGACGAAGAGGAAGAAATTGCAAGGGAATGAGATGATCCAACTCACGGAGCAATGCAGCGCAATTCTTACACGGCCCCTTCCACAAAAACTCGGCGACCCAGGTAAGTTCACTATTCCTTGTACTATATGAGGTACAAATTTTAGATCGCTCATAGATTTAGGTGCTAGCATTAATCTTATGCCTTATTCCACTTATAAAAATCTTGGGTTAGGTGAGATTGAACCGACGGCTATAACTCTTCAATTAGCCGATAGGTCTTTCGTTTACCCAAAAGGTATTTTAGAGAATGTGCTAGTGAAAGTGAACAAATTTATCTTCCCTGTTGATTTTGTGATACTTGATATAGATGATGATAGGGAGATACCTCTTATTTTAGGAAGGCCGTTTTTAGCCACGTCGAAAACTCTAATTGATTGTGCTAGTGATGATCTTACAATGACGGTGCATGATGAAACGATCAAATTTAATGTTTTTAGTAAAAAATCATGCAATAATAATGAATGCTTTACTATTGATCTTATGGATTTTACAAATTATGAAAAATTTGATGTTTCGAGTTTGGACCATGGGAAAGCATCGTTGAGTGCGTTGAGTGCAGGAGACGATGGCGGAAAAGGGAATCGGAAGGAGCAAGTTTATTGTGCGGACTCAATTTCAATTCCTCCGAGAGATAGTCAAAAGAGTTGGGGTGATAACGATGATGAACGTGCAAGGAGGATGTGGCCACCTAAAGAACCAAACGAGCATTATTGGGGAGAGGGATTCAATCGCCAAGTGACTTCGGTCACGTTAGCTTGAACAAAGAAGCAGACAAAGTCCGGCTGAAGACTGTAAACTTAGCGCTTCTCGGGAGGCAACCCGAGATTTCATCTTTCTTTCTTTTATTTTATTTTAGTTTTGTTAGTTTTAGTTTTTATTTTATTTTAATTTTTTATTTTATTGAAAAGCATGCATACTAACGAATTAAGAATTTTTTATTTTTTTAGGGGTCAAAATGCAATTTTTGAAAGCTATCACACGGCCGTGCCAGAAATCTCACCGTGTGAGATTCAAGAGAGGCTACTGTATAAATTTGGCGAGGGGCGCGACCATGCGAAAAAGTAACTAGAATTTCGCACGGCCGTCCGAGATTCTCGAGGTGCTACTGGACAAAATTGAGAAGGGGCGCGGCCGTGCGGAATTTACCCTGCATTCTCGCACGGCCGCCCGAGAAAAAAAAATAAGGCTACAACCCATAATTTAAGTTTCGCACGGCCGTACGAAAATATAGGGCAATTACTCACACGACCGTGCGAATTAGAAAAAAAGGGGCAGATTAAAAAAGGGTTTCCACACCACAATTTTCACAAATTTCAAATCCCCTCTTCGAACCCTAACCTTCTCCTTTCGAAATTTTCCCTTTTCTTTGAAGAATTTCACCGAAAATTCACCAAATACACACTTATAATACTTAAACACGGTGATTTGTTGTTGATTTTTGCAGGGAGGATTCAAGAAAGGTGCAATTTTCTCTAAAAACCCATTCAACAAGGAACGCCCACAAGGTGTTCGACGAATTGCCCGAGTCAAGTTTGGGGGAAATTTTGCACACCAATTCACTTCAAATCCCTTCCACAAGATATTCTTACATCATGGGGAAAATAGGACGTGACGGAGAGGGCACCTCACAAGGCGAAGGCACTTCAAAAGGCAAGGGGAAGGGCAAGAAAGCCGATCAAATTCCAACCCCCGATGACGATGCTTTTTGTGTCGAAGGCTCCAAGGTTCGTTTTGAAAAACAAAAAGTGAAGAAGCTTGTGACGGAGCGTTCCTATGAGATCACCCTACCGCAATTTCAACCGTTGCATCAAGAATTCATACGACGAGGGTGGCAATCATTGTTAGAACCAGCGGAGTCGATAAACTTATCTTTGGTCCGCGAGTTCTACGCCAACACCCGTATTCTCCTAACTTCGGATAGGAAGACGAGCACGGTTCGAGGGAAGCGGGTCGATTGGAGTGCCAAAGCCATCAACTCCTCCTACAACACCCGACATGAGCCATTCAATTGGGAGAAAATGCAACTCGCGGTAACAAGAGATCAACTCGGCGAGGTGTTATGCGATGGGACCCCAATTTGGTCCGAATTATCCACCGAGGAGGAATACGAGTTGGAGTGGAAATGCATCCACCAAATAGGCAAGGCGTGCCTTACTTTCATATGCGCCAACCTCATCCCCACCCGCTCGTGGACTCACGTGGTCCCAGAACGGTGTGCTCTTGCATATTCAATTTTAAAGGGCACACCGATCAATGTTGGCGAAATCATATCCGATTGTTTTTGGATCTCCATGATCAACAACTCCAAGGGGTTCTATTTCCCTTGCCTCATTACCGGCCTATGCAAGAAGGCAAAGGTCCCAATCAAAACGACGGATATTATCACACAAATTCGGAAGCCGATGAGTAACCTTGCGGCCCGACAATTCAAGGCACCCATCCACGGGGGCGAGCAACCCGTCGATGACCAACCATTAGCTCCACCCGAGGGTCCCAGCACAAGTTCGGACCGCCGTTTTCAAAGAAGAATGGAGCGAGAGTTGGTCATTACTAGAAATCGGCTAGCCACGGTGGAGCACAAGGTGAGCACAATCGAATCTCTTCAATGGTGGTCGGGGAAGATGCTCCAAGCCATTGTGCGCCATTTGGCGTGCGGTACTCCCAAGTGCGCCGAACCGGCCCCGTTGCCCGCACCGATTCTTGAGCCGGTACCCGAGCTATTGGATGATGATGAGGATGGTGATGCTCATGCACACGGTGGAATTGGTGAGCCACCCGATGATGGTCCAGACGCTTAAACAGGTGTTTTCTATCCTTAAACTCCGGGCGAATCACATTGAGGGCAATGTGAATTTTAAGTTTGGGGGTGGTTAACTATTTGTTTTCTTTTATGTGCGCCTAATTTGTGTTTTACTTGTTTGTTAGTTTGCATGCTTTAGTTTTTGTTTTAGTTGTCGTTTTCGTTTTATTATTTGCTTTAAGAAAAAAAAAAAATTTTAAAAAAAAAATTCTGCTTGAATCGATGCATCGATGAATTATGATGATGGGAGATGGTCAATGTTTGATGATGAGATTACTTGTTTTATGTTGATATGGATTAGATATTCTTTTATCTTTCGATTCAACGGAACGTAGAAGTGAATTATTGCTAGGAATCACACCTTGTGCATTGCTTTGGTTGAATGTTTTGTATTTTAAATTTGGAATTTATTTGTGCTAAATCATGTTTTGTTCGGTTTTAAATCTCACCTTAGGACATTTATGATACGAAGTATTGGGTAGTAAGTGATTTGGGATATGATTTGGGCCTTCTTTGAACCGTTTGAGCCTTTCGAGCCTACCTTTTTTATCGAATTTATCCTTGGAACCTTGATTTGAGCCTCGGAGAAAAGGTGTTCTTTCTTTTAGCCAATATGTAGAAGGTAGAAAAGTGGAGATTTTTGAATAATTATCCCTTGAAGTTCGGTCGAAAATTCTTATAAGGTCTTTCTTCTTCTTCTTCTTCGAAAAAAAGAGATAGATATATATGTGCATCTTTACATATATATATATATATATATATATATATATATATATATATATATATATATATATATATATATATATATATATATATATATATATATATATCTAAATTCAAAAAAAAAAAAAAAAAAGAAGAGAAGAAGAAGAGATTAGAAGGGAGAAATAAGGACTAGTTGTTGGATTGTGTTGAAAGCTCGATCCATTGCCTCAAGGGCAAAAGTGTAGACGTTTGAACTTTTGAGAATCGAGTTTATTAAAGTCCTTAGAGGTGAATTCATTGTTTCAACGCCTATCTTTCAAATTTTGGCGTAATCACCTCAATTCAAGAAAATTAGCCACACATACTCATATTACCTACCTCGGACCAAAGAGCCTAACAATTGAAAGCCACAAAGTCCCAATGATCCCAATAGCTTAATGCTAAATATTAGTTGAGTAGAATAATTTGGTGAGTATTTGGAGTCAAATATATGCATGTAAGTATAAATTCTTTCTATCTTTAACTTGCAAATATTGGATACTTGAAGCAATTGTATGATTTGTGGTTTTTGGTGATAGTGAGTGACTAAGTGCCGTTGAATGTTGAGCTTGCGAATGCCTAAGAATTGTCATCATAATTGCAAGTTCTGAAAACGCGAAATTGAGCCATTGATCTATGTAATGAGATGTATAGTTGAGTTTTGTGCTCATAAATTGATTTTACTTGAGGACAAGCAAAAGTTCAAGTTTGGGGGTGTGTTAAGTGTATATTTTTACACTTAATTGTACCTTTTAATTGGGGCTTTTGGGTGTGTTTTAACGATAATTGGTGCTTAAAATGGTTATTATTTGTATTTTAGGTACAAATTGAAGAATTGGAAACTTATGGGGCAAAAACTGCAATTTCGGGGAAAAAGTGGGCCAAAAGTAAAAGAATCAAAACTCTGAAGAATTAAAGACCGGACGGCCGTCCGGATTCCAGGGCTATTTCTCGCACGGGCGTCCGGATTCACGAGGTGGCGCAGTGAAGGAAGTTTAATTACACAAGGAAACCGCCCTCTTATATTTTTGCACCCTATTTAAAGGCCAAAAAGCACACAATTAGGAATCGGTCTTTTTACACGCATTCTAGGAGCAAGAGAACGGAGCAACGAAGACGAAGACTTGACGATTCTTCATCATAGTTCTCCCTTTACTTTTGTTCATAACTTTTATGAATTTTCGTATTTTTATTATGCTTTTCGTAGAGAACATGAGTAGCTAAGTTTTTATTCTAGGATTTGTTGGAACCCTATGTGGTGATTCGAACCTATTTTTCTAATATTATGCAAGTTTAAATTCATTGATTATTTCTCCTATTTGATCTTATTTAGCGCATGAAAGTAGCTAATTTATGTTGCTATATGTTATTGTTAGAAATGATTGACAGATCGTTTTAATAATTAGAACAAGGATAGGAGAGCCTTCGAGTAGTTTTCACCGGATGAGTGTGTTAATTGCATGTGTTATCGTAGACATACAGATAATACCTTAGGTAGCCGTTTTCGAGACTTGTTATTTAATGCTTTATTCATATTAGGTTTGCATAGACATATAGTGAATCGTTATGAATAATAGACTTATAATACACGCGACAGCGGGTTATGAGTAATTTCGTGTCTCGGGTTAATAATCAGGAATTGTAACTTGCATGATAGAGGTTTAATTGGGTGAAGAATTATCGCATAGGGGGAAGATAAAATCCTAGATCCGTTTTTATATTGATATTTTCTCGTGATTATTTGTTTTCTTAACTAGTTTAATTGTTTAATTGATTTAAATTGACAACCTTGCGTAGGCTGGATAAAAATCATAATTGTTAGAATTTGGTACTTAGGATTAGGTAATTTGAGTATTCCCTGTGGGATCGACATCCGACTCTCATGATCGAGTCCACTTTTACTACTTGTTTGCGATACGTGCACTTGCTTGTTAGGTATTTCACACCAACAAGCCATTAAAAAGAAGAAACAGGGAAAAAAAAGAAAAAAAGAAGCAAAAGTAAATCACATCTTCTTCCTCTCCGTCGGCCCACCTCCAAGTTCAGCACCGGCGCTGTCTCGCACCACCGCCATCCCCCGCCTCCTTCAAATCCGTTCCCACTACACCGCCTTCCACCCACTCCTTCAAATTCAATCCCACTACATCTCCTTCTACCCATTCCTTCAAATTCGTTCCCACTACCACGCTGCTGCCGGTCTTGCACCACCCATTTCTTAGTGATAGAGAGATAGTTGTGTATAGTTGAAGAATCAAGAATGAAAAAGATTACTTGTGACGAATCTGTGTGAGAGAGACCGAGACGAGATCGAGATCGATATCTCTCCGCCGCTGAAATATAGATCCGCCGCCGCCGCCGCTTGTATATATTTCTTTTTGTTGTGTATTTATATCTACCATTTTCACCGTTGTTGTGGTGGTGGATCTGAAGAAGATGGTTGTGGTGGTGGTGTAGCAGGACAACACAGGTTGAGCCGGTGACGGTGGGCGGGTGGGTGGATGGAAAGGGAAGAAGACGTTTTTTTTAAGGGGAAATGGCAAATAGGCTCATGACAAGGGCACTTAATTAAAAGAGGGACATCCAACTTTTTTGTCTTTTAAATAACTCCAGCTCATTCAAACTTATTTGCAAATAAGGAATATCCTTTTATATATACCAAAATTACCCAAATTCATTGAAACTCAATTCAACTTTACTTTCATGATTTACACCCTAATTTAGCCAAATTTCATCAATTAACTAATTTTAACCCCAATTTTGACCCGTCACCACCGGAGACCGCCGGTCTCCGACGTTGACTTTTTTTTTTTTTTGTTTTTTTGAAAAACTTTTTTTTCCCTGAAATTTTTTTCCGGTCGGTCAACTGCCGTTGACCGCCGGGTCTCCGGCGTTGACTTTTTTTTTATTTTTTTTTTATAATTTTGTTTTTTCTTAAAAAAATATTTTAATTAATATAACTGTCTTGGCTGCTAAATTACTGTCTCCGGCAGTTATTTAACTGTCGGAGATAGTAATTTAACTGTTAATTGACCTTTTTTTTTTCTTCAAAAATATTTTAATTAATATTACTGTCTTTGCTGCTAAATTACTGTCTTCAGCAGTTATTTAACTGTCGGAGACAGTAATTTAACTGTTAATTGGTTTTTTTTTAAAATATTTTAATTAATATTACGGTATTCGTTACTAAATTACTGCCTTCAGCAGTTATTTAACTGTCGGAGACAGTAATTTAACTGTTAATTGACTTTTTTTATTTTTTAAAAAAATATTTTAAATTAATATTACTGTATTTGTTGCTAAATTACTGTCTCCAGCAGTTATTTAACTGTCGGAGACAGTAATTTAACTGTTAATTGATTTATTTAATTTTTGAAATTTTTTTCTTAAAAAAAACTATTTTAATTAATATTACTGCATTGGCTGCTAAATTACTGTCTCCAACAGTAATTTAACTGTCTTAGACAATAATATTAATAATATTACTGTTCGGGAAAATAATATTCATAATATTACTGTCCCAAACAGTAATATTACTATATGAGACAATAATTTAATAGCCAAGACAGTAATATTAATTAAAATATTGTTTCTAAGAAAAAAAATTCAAAATTAAAAAAAAAAAAAATAAACATCGGAGACCGGCGGTCAACCACCGGTCAACAGTGGTTGACCGGCCGGAAAAAAAAATTCAGGGAAAAAGAAAGTTTTCAAAAAAAAAAAAAAAAAAGTCAACGCCGGAGACCGGCGGTCAAAGCCGGAATCTGGCCGGAAAAAAGAATTTAAGAAAAAAAATTATTTTCTGAGAAAAAAAATATTTTGGGGGTTAATGTGACATATTTGTTTAAATCCGGGGTCAATGTGTGATATTAAGAAAGTTAGAGCATAATGGATGGAATTGATAAAAATTATATTATGGAGGGTATTTTAGACTAAAGACATGGGGATGGATTTAATTGAGAGACTGTTTTTTTTTTCTACCAAAGTGCGTCTAAGTCCAATGTGATGGACTTTTTTGCCATTCACCCTTTTTTTAAATGATTATTATTATTTATTATAAAATGTAACATAAACAATTACAAAATATATAAAAACACTATAAAAAATGCATATAAGAATTTAATATTACAATATATATTTAATTCTTGTTTATGTATTTTTTTTATTCTTAATAATTAAATTAATTTGGTGTATTATACAAATTTAAAGAGATTCAAAAATTTGGTGTATTATACTTTACTAATTGCTAAAAAAACCCTTAGGGCATTTTTGTTTATTCACCATTACTCAAAGCCTAAAATAAAAAAGGGTGCAGTGTGTTTCGAAAATATTAACAGAGGGGGGAGTTAGTAAGTTTTTTTTATCACAGGGGAGTATTTGACAATTAGAGATTACACAGGGGTGGTATTTGCAATAAGCTCTTTTTTAACATAGTACAAAACTATTGTCGCTACAAATCAGCCGTAATTGATCATAATAAGAAATGTATAGGTAATCCCTAATCACGACTAAATAAATGGGATTATTAGCAAGACCCCCTCATCTATAGGAAAAGTGGTTAAGAAAACACCTCCTTCTAAAAATAATTCGAGAAAACTCCCTTACCTAATATTCCACCAAAATCCTATTTTTATAATTCCAAAAATACCCTTAATTTCAAATCCTTAATCTCATTTTCATTTATCCCATATTCTTTCCGATTCAGATATAAATTTACCCATACATGAGGATCTGCTTTATTCCTATATCCCTTTGCGTGGTCTTTTCATTGTTTTCTTTTGAATTCACATAAAAAAAATTGAAGCTATTTTCGTCGTTTGTTTCATTTATGGTTGTCAACTTATTAAACTCTTATATTTATGCACTTTTAATCTGAATGGTTTGCTGAAAAAGTTAGATTCGGTTATGGAGGAGTTCAGTGCGTTCATGGTGGAGAAGGCGGCGGCGGCAGTGCAACAAGGGTGGTGTGGGGCGGTGGTTAAGAAGGTTTCTCCAGCGGATATGGAGAATAAAAAGGTGGAAGTTGGAGAATATGGATGCCGCTCCACGATCGCTTCGAACATGGAGGATTACAGTAGGAGCGTAACGAGGATGATAGTTGCTGGTTCGGGGCAGGTGATTAGAGGGATATTGTGGTGTGGTGACGTCACTCTTGATAGGCTGAAATGGGGTGGTGATGGTGTGGTGTGACGGCGGCGTGGTGACCACGAAGAGCAGATCTAGGGTTTTTGATAGATCAGGCGAAAGACGGTGCGGGTAAAGAAATTCGCGCAAGCTGGACCCTTAATCGACTATATGTTTTTTTGGTAGTCGATTAAGCTTGATTAAGGTTGATCGACTATGTTATGACAGTCGATTAAGGTTGATCGACTCCATTTTTTTATTTTTATTTTGGATTTTTTGTTTATTGATTCCAAGTGTATAAAAATCAATTATAATTTTTGTATATTTTTTGTTTTTGTAAACTATAGTTGATTTTGCATTTTTTTCGCAATTGTGATTTGTTATGTTTAGTAGCAGATTCTTAATCGACTATGCTTCATAATAGTCGATTAATATACCTGATATAGAAAAAAAAATTAAAAAACAAAAAAAAAAATTTAAAAATTAAAGATTTTCCTTAATCGACCATGAAGCATAGTCGATTAAGGCTAATCGACTATGCTTCGTAGTCGATTAAAAAAACGGAAAAAAAAAAAATTCACTGAACGCGTGACCCAGTGATAATGAGGCGGGCGGGGGCAAAGTAAGAAAACATAATGGATCAAAATGGCTGTGGGCTTTTCTTAAATGGACTAAAATATTTTGGACCTCTCTCCATTAAAAAAAGTACTGAGGGGGTTTCCTCAAATATGCCATAAATAAATAGATAATTATAGAATAGAAAAAATAAAATAAAATATGATAAAAATAAATTAAACTTAACAAAATCGGACAAATTGCATGAAACAGCTTCTATAAAAACTACCAAAAAAGAAGAAAAAATAGAGAAAACTACCCAATTTTGAAATAAGTAAAATTGTCTAGGGAGTTGTACGGGGTGTGTGCAGTTAATCTGGTATAGGGTTGTAACTTGTAAGCGATGAGCATAAAATATCCAGTTATAAATAAAAAATGTACAGTTCATTGAGTCAAAAAAAAGAGTATATTCACTGCATTAAAATCCAAAGTACTTCTTTTTTTTGATAAGAATCCAAAGTACTTCTCTTTAACGGTTTTGCAAAATAATATGATGTCGAAGAACCGCTAGGGGAAGTCAAAGAAATCTGCAGGCTTTTTCTGAAATATGATGTCGTTCAATATGCTTTTTTCCCTTCAAAAGTTTGGCACGAGGTTGTTAACTTGTTTGAAACAAACACGAAGATGAGAACGAACTCAAAGAAATCTGCAATCAATAAGCATTAATTGTTTAGCTACTAAGAGGTATAAATACGAAACAAATGCTGGCAGAAGAATACGACTATAGAAATGAAACATCAAACTCAAATAGAAAAGTTGGTTTAAACCACCGACAAAATACAAAGTGGAGGCATCCAACAAAACTGCAAAATCCATGAACTCAATGCTTATCTCCATATATAATCCCATTTACCAATTGAAGAAAAACAAAAAGCGAAAAGAACAGGCCGATAAAAAAACGTAGTGTTACTATTCAATAAACGATCGGGAACCAACGACTTATCCAATAATGAACATCATCTCAGAAATAAATATGAGGACAACAACGATATTTCAATGAAAGAAAGCTGCTATGGAACTTCGCAAACTTTGATACAAATTTGAAGTCGCGAAAGTAATTAGAACTTCACAAACTCTTTGGAGGAAGAAGAAGGAACATACGGTGGAAATTTTTTGTGTTTTAACAAACCTGCAAGAAAGCAAAATACATTCCACAAACTTTAAACCACTATAAACAACATAAAATTTGAATATGTTAAAAAAATGGCTACTATGGGAGATTCTAAGCAAAGAATATATACCAATTCTATGTCTGTTGTTATTGGTCGATGAAAGGGGAAATAAAAAAAATTAAGAAATCATAACTCGATCCATAAAATAAACACATACGAATTCCGGAAACCTTTGAGGACCGTCACATATAATTTAATTTGATCAGCACCAACAAAAACATGCGAAAAAGCAAAACACAAACCATATGTTCTGAGCAAACTTAAACAAAATATGTATCTGATATGCCTATTGGCCCAGTCCAATAGCCCACATTTACTGGACCACAGGCCCAACTTAATAGTTATTTCTACAGAGGCCCAATCAAATCCAAATAAGGTTGAGCCCGATAAATTGTCTCGACCCAATCAATAAAGTATAAATAGAACTTAAATTCATTTAATGAAGGTACGCATTTTATTATTCAATCACTCCCTCTACAAAAATTCTCTCAGCTATTATTGATTATCCGTACGTCTGACTTGAGCGTCGGAGGGGTTTCCGCCGGATCAACCCCCGACTGAGATTACGTGTTATTTGTTCGCAGGATCCTTGAGTAAATTAAAGTTTTCAGGACTATCTAGCTCGTGAGCACGTGACCTACTTTGCTCTCCCAGCTTCAACACTCCAGGTGATTTATTTCTTACATCATCATTTTGGCGCCGTCTGTGGGAATGCAAACCAGATCACGTAGCCAGCAAGATCCTCCTGAGTCCACTCGGAGAGAGAATGACACAGGTAACAACCTCCCAGTTCGAGGAGGCTCTGGCTTGCCACCTCCTCCACGTGCTCCGGATCCACCACGCGAGGTTCAGGTGATTCCCCCTCGGGACCCACCACTCGCCGATCCTCCACTACAGGCTCCACCTCTACCTGCTTCCCGAACGGTTCAAATAACCGAGGAGGCACTCCAACGAATGATAACAAAAGCTTCCACTCGCACAGCCACTGATGCGGTAGCGCAATACATTGCCACGATGGCAGCAAACGCTCCCCCGCGATCCCAGCTAATGCTCCACCCGCAATGCCATCCAGGGCACATCAACCAGCCCAGAATAATGACGATCGGATAAGTGTATCCTCATCCACCTCTGATCCACGATCCCGGATGCAGCTATCTACCAATCACAGGGAGCCACAACCCAGACAGCAACGCCACCATTCACTCCAATGGGGTGATGCGTCTCCACGAAGAGCTCATATCTTTAATGAAGGGGAAGACGAGATAAATAGTAGAGTATCTCGTCAAAACCAATTCCCCAGATTGAACAACCCAATTGACGGAAGAGCGCCAGTCCCAACAAGGCGCAGTCCTTTCACCCTAAACATCCTCAACGAGGTATTGCCTCAAGGAGTGAAAGTATCAGGCTTACCTCAGTTCGAAGGAACTACCGACCCGCATGAACACATAGAGAAGTTCCACGCTATGGCAGACTTATATGGCCCAACAGATGCAGCTATGTGCAAGATGTTCCGCACCACTCTTTCCAAGAGAGCCATGAATTGGTTCAATGCTCTGCCCACAGGATCAATTGACACTTTCGCTCAGTTATCATTGCGTTTCACCAACCAATTCGCCATCAATAAGCAATACGCTAAAACTCCAGTACATCTCTTCTCTATCGTACAGAGAGACAATGAAACACTCCGCAACTACATCCGGCGTTTTGTGGAAGTTGTTCATGAAGTTCCCAGTGTAGGACAATATATGCTCTCAGGGATTATGCAGCAAAACCTAAAGTCGGGTAGGTTCAAAGAATCTTTCGCAGGAAGACCTCCTGGCAACTTAGATGAGTTGTTAAATCGAGCTGAAAAATACATACGCATAGAAGAAGCTTCTGCCAATGCTCCTCCAAAGAGGAAGAGAGAAGACGACCCCCCTGATATTAGGAGACGAGATGATCGACGTCCTCCACCCCCGCCTCAAGGCCAATCATCTTCAACTTATAATCGATTCACTCCACTCAATACTCGCCTCACTGAAATACTTCATGTGATTGAACAAAAAGGTCTGGCAGAGCCTCCACGCCCAATGCAACCCAATGCGAAACGAGAAAGATCGGATCGCTATTGTCGATTCCACAAAGATAAAAGGGCATACTACCGAGGAATGTGCGCAACTCAAATTGGCGATTGAGATGTTGATCAAGCAAGGCCACTTAAGCGAATATATTGATAAGCCTCGAAATAAGCGTCGTGATGATCTTCCACGCTGAGATAACAATCGAGATCAACAGCAACGACGAGAGGATGGGGGTCATCGGCGTGACCCAGATAACAATGATAACCAACCCACTCGGGGAATCATCTCCTTTATCTCCGGAGGACCAGCAGGTGGCGACTCACAAAATGCGAGACGCACCCTCGCTCGATCAGCACGTATGAATCAAGAACATGCGTCTCCATCCGCATCTATCTATCAAATACGAAGACCTGATCATGGCATAGTCTTCAACTCCTCAGACCTTGAAGGGCCAGATGAAGATCATGTCGATGCGTTGGTGATAACAGCAACGGTGGCCAACTTCTTAGTCAAGAAGATACTAGTGGACGGTGGGAGCTCAGCCGACATTATGTATCTCCACACATTCAAGGAGCTGGGCATAGATAACGCCCGGTTCAGCCCCATCACTACACCACTGAAAAGATTCACGGGAGAGGGTGTTTTATCCATGGGGGAAGTAGAGTTACCCATCTCCTTAGGGGAAAATCCCTATCGAGTTACGAAAATGATAAAATTCCTTATCGTCGACAAACCATCCCCTTATAACATCATCCTAGGAAGGCCAGCAATCCATACATTCAAGTCTGTGCCTTCATCTTACCACCAAAAATGGAAATTCCCCACTCCTTATGGAATGGGAGGGGTACTAGGAGATAGGCGTTTCGCTCGAGAATGTTATGCAAGGGCTCTACGTGAGCCATCTAAGAGACCTAATCCTTTAGGGAAAGGAGATGACACCCCGAGACAAGATAAGCGAAAATGGGTCAACGCAGTCATCGAAGCTGATAAAGAAATCCTAATCAGCGTACCCGATGACACAACCAAGCTAGCCGCGGTTGAAGAGCTAAAATCAGTAGAACTCATGCCCGGAGATAATTCTAAGCTTCTCCGCATCGGCTCTGATCTAGATCAAGAAGTGGAGAATCAGCTAGTTAATTTCCTTAGACATAATGGAGACGTATTTGCTTGGAAAGCTCAAGATCTGGCGGGAATTCCTCCCAAAGTGGCATTGCATCGACTAAACGTTGACAAAAGATTGAAACCGGTCAAGCAACGTAAGAGGACTTTCGGTCCTGAGCGTAACAAACATATCAAAGAGGAAGTGGCAAAACTCTTAGATGTAGGCCACATTAGATCGGTTCAGTATCCCGAGTGGTTATCCAATATGGTATTGGTACCTAAACTCGGAGGCAAGTGGAGGCTATGTGTAGACTTCACCGACCTCAACAAGGCATGCCCGAAGGATCCATTTCCCTTACCAAGGATCGACCAGCTCATAGACTCAACCTCAGGGTGCGAACTTCTCAGCTTCCTTGATGCATATCAAGGATACAACCAAATATTGCTCGCCCCAGAAGACCAAGAGAGAGCTAGTTTCATTACAGACCAAGGCATCTACTGCTATCGAGTCATGCCGTTCGGTCTCAAGAATGCATGAGCTACTTACCAACGCCTGGTGAACATGATGTTCGCAGATTTGATTGGTAAGAACATGGAAGTATACATTGATGACATGCTCGTCAAGAGTATTAAAGTCGCGGATCACCTAACCGATTTAAGTCAATGCTTCTCCATCTTACGTAAATACAAGATGAAGCTCAATCCCCTAAAATGTTCTTTCGGAGTTCGAGGCGGAAAATTCTTAGGGTACATGATATCACAACGGGGAATTGAAGTCAACCCAGCAAAGATTGAAGCTATCACCTCCATGACCCCTCCCACATCAATTAAGAAGGTCCAACAACTTAACGGTTGTTTGGCAGCCCTAAACCGATTTATATCCCGATCAGCTGATAATGGCCTTCCTTTCTTCAAGGTACTAAGAGGTGGGAAAAAGTTTGAGTGGAATGAGGACTGCCAAAGAGCTTTCACAGAATTGAAAGCATATCTCACTTCCCCACCTCTACTAACGAAGCCCCAGCCAGAAGATACTCTCTTCCTATATTTGGCTATTTCTGCTGATGCTATTAGCGCAGTGCTCATTCGGGATGGTGAAAAAGGTCACCAACCGATATATTACATAAGTCGAGCTCTCCAAGGCCCAGAGCACCGTTATACCAATATGGAGAAACTTGCTCTCGCCCTCATCAATGCGGCCAGAAAATTACGTCCGTACTTCCAATCGCACCAGGTGATAGTTCTCACCAACTATCCCCTTAAACAAATATTGAGAAGTCCTGAGACTTCCGGACGATTAGCTAAATGGGCTATAGAGCTAAGTGAATATGGGGTTGAATTCAAACCACGCCCAACCATCAAAGCTCAAATCCTGGCAGACTTTGTAGTAGAGATGACTACATCGGAGGAGAGCACCTCCATACCCACTTGGGCTATCAATGTCGACGGATCATCTACCGCTACAAGAGGAGGCGCGGGTATTGTGTTAACAAGCCCAGATGGCGATGAATTCGAGTATGCTCAACGGTTTGATTTCAAAGTCTCCAATAACGAAGTCGAATATGAAGCTTTGATCGCTGGTATCCGCCTCGCTTTAGCAGCTGGAGCTCGCAAACTCATAATACACAGCGACTCCCAGTTAGTGGTCAACCAAGTCCTTGGGACCTATGAAGCCAAAGAAGAATCCATGGCAAAGTACCTTGCTCTTGCACTTACCCTATTCTCAAAATTGGATAGCTACGAGATAAAGCAAGTACCACGAGCCAACAATATTGATGCAGACAAGTTGGCTAGACTTGGTAGTTCCATGGCAAGCATTGGAAGCCAGAAAATCACCCTCCTCACGGCTTCCCAACCAGATATAGTCTCCACCGACGGAGTGAATTGCGCTTAAGAGAGCGAACCCTGTTGGATCACCCCCATTACAAACTATCTCAAAAGCGGGGAACTTCCGACTGACATCGCCCAAGCGAAGAAAATGAAGGTAAGGGCGGCTCGTTTCCTAATGATAGGTGAAGATCTCTACAAGCGAGGTTTCTCCTTCCCCTATCTTAAATGCCTTAACCCATCAGCAGCAGACTATGTGCTTCGGGAAGTACATGAAGGCATTTGTGGTAATCATTTAAGTGGAAGAAACTTAGCTCTCAAAATATTGAGACAATGTTACTAATGGCCCACCATGCATGAAGATGCGAAAAGACTAGTGCAGAGATGCAAGCCTTGCCAAGAACACGCTAACATCCTTCATCTCCCCGCAACATTGATGCAACCGATTGACAGTCCCATACCTTTCGCTCAATGGGGAGTCGACTTGGTCGGTCCATTTCCACCAGCAACAGGAGGACGCAAGTTCCTCATTGTAGCTGTAGATTACTTCACCAAGTGGGTAGAATCAGAACCTTTAGCTCGCATTCGAGAAGAAGACGTCATACAATTCCTTTGGAAGAACATCGTGTGCCGCTTCGGCATTCCCCGTTCCATTATTTCGGACAATGGAACACAATTTTGTGGAGACAAAGTCAAGAGTTGGTGCCTTGGCTTATCTATTAAGCAATTCTTCACTTCGGTTGCAAACCCCCAAGCAAATGGTCAAACTGAAGTAACCAATCGCACGATACTTCAACATCTCAAGACAAGGCTTGGAAGTGCCAAGGGAAAGTGGGTTGAAGAATTACCCAATGCCATGTGGGCGTATCGAACAACCCCACGAACAGCAACAGGAGAATCTCCATTTAACCTAGCTTTTGGAACAGAGGCTGTAGCACCCGTCGAGATTGGCGAACCCTCTTGGTGAGTCACCAATTATTCACTAGAAGCAAATGAAGAAGCAATGAGGGCTAACCTCGATCTCGTCGACGAGCTAAGAGAGATTGCATCCATCAGACAACAAATGTACAAGAGTCGCATGGCGAAAGTTTATAACTCCAAAGTCCGCCCTCGCTCTTTCCAAGTAGGAGATTTAGTTCTCCGCAGAGCCGAAGCCTCACGCCCATTCGGTAAACTCGACCTGAAGTGGGAAGGACCATATAAAATCACACAAGTGGTCAACAATGGATCATATCGTCTCGAGAACCTCGACGGACACCCTATACCCAGAACCTGGAATATAGGGAATCTCAAAAGGTTCTACGCTTGAGGTATACATCCACCTTAAATCAAATTTGGGGGGGTACCCGAGCGACGCGCGGGAGGGGGGGCTGGGGCGCGTGGACGCGCGTCCGCCGCGCGTGGGCGCGCGTCTGCAGGCGCGTGGGGGGTCCTTTTTCGGCCGTTTTCGAGGAGCGTCAACGTGCTTCTTCTCCGGGTGATTTTTTGGCATCAAATGTTGTTATTCCTAATATTAGGGATGATGTTGGTAATAGTAGGAGACGTCTTAGGTCTCAATTTGTGGACTTTGGGAGTGATAGTGAAGAATCGCTTAAGTCGAGTTCTTCTAATGAGTCCGAGGGATCCGCGGGATCCGAGAGTGATGTAAATCCGGATGGAGATGTGGGAGATGATGATGACATTCCACGCGAAGATGTCATTATAGACAAAAATAGAGGGAAGAAAATAAAACCACTTAATTTGAAGTTGGTGGATTTTGATACTTCGATAACTGAATCTCAATTCTGTATTCTTCGTCAGCTAGTTGGGGCTCCGAGGAATATTGAGATGCTCTTGCCTAAAAAAGGTGAACGATTGTATTCACCTCTTGATGGGTTCCACACCCAATACATCGCATATTTGACATGTTCTTCGCAGATTGTGCCTGACTCAACTCTTTTGAAGATATGCGAGGAATTTCGGGTAGGATATAGTCAATTAACTCCAAACTTTATTCTCACGTTCGAAGCGTTTCAACGAAGAATGAGCGAAGTAGGATTACCGATTAGTGTTGAGATGTTCAAGGCATTGTTTACCCTACATCGTTCAAGTGATTTACCTTTCTTCTGCACACATCCTCGGGTTCCTTACAGATTTTTGAAGGGGATTAAATTGAAGTGGGAAAAATGGAGTACTTTATTTTTTTATGTAAGGGCTCCGACGTCCGATGTTCCCCTTGTTTGGAATCCGGTATGCGAATCTTTTAAAATAATGAAGAATATGATAGAATATGTGAGATATTTTTTTTTTCAATCTTTCAGTCGCTTCATAACTTCATTCTACTCGTTACATTGCTCTCATTAATCCCATTTATCTCGACCAGGTCCAGGACTTCAAAAAAGTTCATCAAAAGGCTGCTAAGTTCTCTGAAGTGGGAGTTGGAGGGATGTCGTAGTACAAGTAACATGACAATCCGCTGAAAAACCAGTCAGTCGAATCAGATGTAACAGTTTAATTGCACTATTAAAGAGAAGGTTTCTTCTTTTATATTTTAGATTAGATTAGATGTGGAATAATTTTTATTTAAATATTTATGTTATTTTGAACCATTGAAATGATTAACCTTCAATAAAGAAAACATTTTGGTGTATATGTCTGTAAATGTTTTTTTTTTTTTGTTCGTTGATATATAATTTTTTGATGAGCAACACTTTAATGTAAATTAGATTGATGTAAAAAAAAAAGTGTTAATTATCACATAATAAAGTTATTGGGACGTGTAACAAATAGAATTGAGTAGGGGTGTGCACGGGTCGGTACGGTTCGGTTTTTGCAATAAACCAAACACGTACCGAAAATATCGGTTTTTCATATTTTAAAACCGTGTATGTCGGTTTTTTTCGGTTCGGTACTAATCGGTTTTTCGGTTTTCGGTAAACGGTATCGGTATTAATTCGGTTTATTTTCACTTTCGGTTTTGTTATCGGTTCGAATCGGTTCGGTATAAAACCGATGTTTGATTAACGGTGAATTTGGACTTCTATCACATTTCTTTGAGAAAATTAACAAGTAACAATCCAAAATTAACTAATAAAACAAATTTACTGCCATTAAAAAAAAAAAACTTTGCTGCCATAAAAAAACGTAATGAGATTAACTAATAAACATGATGTCATTAATGTCATCTTCAAAAAAATAAACTTGTTGCCCAATCACAAAAGAAGTCCAATTACATCAAAAGAATAAGTATGAATGTGGCCACATTGATTACCAAAAAAACTTACCGATTTTTACTATCTATCAAACGACGTAGTTTTGTATTCCCAAATCGGTTCGGTTCGGTAAATCGGTTCGGCAATTTTTTTTTTCTCCATACACATACCGATTTTTTCGGATTTTCAAAAAATATTTACCGTGTATGCGATTTTAAGTCGGGACGGTGTATATCGGCTCGGTTTTTTCGGTTTTCGGTTCGGTTTTTCGGTTTCTCGGTTTTTATGCTCACCCCTAGAATTGAGAGCTTAATATCGTCATTATATATGTGCATTGTGACGCTACAGAGTGTCATAAAAACAGGTAGTTATTACAGTTCAAAATTAATTACATGACGCATACAAGCGTCACAAAATATGTGTAATCAGGACGCGTCAAGGCGTCACATAGTTTGGCTGTTGAGACGCTCCTTCCGTCACTAAAAGATATTATGACGGCCACCTATGTGACGCTTTGTTGTCACATACTTTGTTGTCACTAATTAATATTTTTCTTGTAGTGACAACAAAAGCCCCAAAACCAAATTTATCTCACAAATTTGAGAATAACGGATTACACCGTTCAATTTTTGGAGCACGTAATTTGTACTCCAAATTGTTAAAAGATTGAACTCCCGTCGGGGTCAAATGAGGTATGATGAGTTGGGAGGATATTTTGAGCAGTGTGGTATTGGCACCGATTTGGAGGGGGGACGACAAGATTGATTCTTGAGTAGCATTGGCGGAACCAAAATTCTCTGTGAAGAGAAAAAACTTCTGGAAGAATTTCAGAGAATTAGACGAAGAAGAAAGACCAAAGTTGTATCAGTAGAGGTTATAAATGTAATTGCACACGTAAATTGATTTCGCTTAAATTTTTAACATTTTTTAACGTTAACCGATAATTATGAGAGACTGTTTTGGTTTATTTTGAAGTTAAGTTTTTTATTTTTTTGAAATTCAAATCCTGTTACAAATTGTCAAATTATGAAGTAGGGGAGATGGACAAAATTCGAACGCTAGACCTCTACTCTAACAGTAGAAGTTATATATCAACTCTCCTAATGAAAATTGGTGCAATTTTAAATGTGTCTTGTTTAAATTTGCATGAATCATATGCAATAATTTGACTGATTTATTTTTGTTCACGGTGGAACTACAAAGAAAAAACCGTTATTATTACTGAAAATAGCAATAAATTCTCATTTTTTCAGAAATAAATTTGTAGTTAACTATCATTATTTAGTATGTGACTACCAGAAGTCAGTAGTTGACTACAACATATTATAATTGACTACAATATATCTAGAGGTGGAAATTGGAAAGAAATTTCAAATTCTGTCAATGCTGATTCGAAAATGTCTTAATTTAGAACCATACTTTTCATTCCGATTTTCGAAGTTTTGATTTTCGATTTTTTCGAATTTATTCAGAACGTAATCGGAATTGTATATAAAATTATCGGAAATTCCGATTCTGATTCCGCATATTTTGATTACTTTTTGTAATTCCATAATATAAATTATGATATATTTTATATTAAAATATAAATAGCGAACGGTCGAGTAAATTAAAACCTCAAAAAAGATTAATTGATATCATAAATTTTCTGTTGCATTTTTCTTTATCAATAAATCTTTGTTTCAATTTGTTGTTCTTACGAGTGGTTTTATTTATTGCGATTTGGCGAACTATCTTTTAGATTTTCTTGCGTTTTTCTACAATATTTCGAAAAAGATAGAAAAATGTTGTGAAAATTCTCATTATATCCAAATTTGGAAGAAGAGATTATAAGCTAATAAAATTTCCTAAAATTCCACCGATTACGAGTCATTCTCAAATCAGAATGAATTTTTGCATTCCGATTTGTTTGGAATGAAAATTGGAACCCATTTTTTATTTTCGAAAAAAACCATTTTCAATCCATTCCGTCCGATTTCTACCCCTAAATATACAAAACATCCAGGGACGTAGAGACGGAAAAAAATATTTAATTTAAATTCATTTATTTATATTCAAAAGTAAATATTTAAATTAAAAGGACAATCGAAAAAAGAAAATAAAAGTAAAAATTATTAAAATGAAGGGTTTCAGTTCAAAGGAAAAATGTTGTGGTATTGTGGGGAATATGTAGAAGGTGGTGGGTGGGGTCCACTTAATTAAAAAAGTGTGTGGTATCTAGTTCTAATTTTTTGCTAACGAGGGATCCACCAAATTGATCCTATATTTTATGATGTAATGTCTAGCATAAAATTATGATCGTAAATACATAGTAATTCATATTTTTCTAGTAGAAAAATAAATGGAAAATTAGAGAAAATTCCTTCACCTAGAAAATATAGTTAAGGAAACACCCCTCCCAAAAATAATTAGAGAAAACCTATTTACTTAATATTCCTCCCATGTGATATTTTCATAATTCAAAAACTACCCTTAATTATCTATTATACTATTTCAAAACTCTAATCTTATTTTTAATTTTTCATCCGCCGCTTCACGTTCGAGCTTTTCTCTTCTTCTTTGTTTTCTCGTCATCTTTGTTTTTTCTTTTTTATTTTTCCCTCTGTTTTCTCCGACAATCTTCTCCGACGCCGCCACCCGAAGATGGAGAAAGAAAGAAGAGGAGGCACCCAGCAAACATTACAAATGATTTTAATAGCGATTCTGAATTCGAATGCCAGGATTGATACATCGACGGCGAAAAGAGGTAAGATTGTCGATTTGTCGCCGTAATCGGATTTTGATGGGTTTTGATAAGAGAATAGAATATCATTAAAGGAACGAAATATTACAAGATACAAAAAGAGGATAACCACCATCCAAACAACACGAAATAGGAAAAGCATCAGGGGTCGATACAAAAGTGTTGACTTTTGCATGGCCATCAAAAAAAGTAGCATCCGAGTTGACCTTGATCCAATCATTTGGGGGTTTATCCCATAACTGGTTTGAGATCTTCCCATGACCAAGGGACTTCAAGTGTTGACTTTTCCAATGCTCCAGGCTTCTCTTAGTTGTTAACTTTAGGAGCTCCTGCAGAGACAGAGAGGAATACCCATGAGCCACCTTATTCCTGTTCATCCATACAAGGTCAAATAACACAGCTGAGAAATTGATAAATTCATCCCGGAAGGATTGAGTAGGGAAGAGCTTGTTTTTCTTATCGAGCAGAAATTTGATCCAATTTTTAATTGGTTCATTTCTAAATTGATCAATACGAAAATTCCATTTAGAAATGGACCAAATTTGTTGGATAAAAGGACAATGGAGGAGAAGATGATCCACGGTTTCAAGGGATTAACTGCAGAAAAGGCAACCTGTGTCACTCAACGGAAAAAGGAGTTTAAGTCTGGCCTTAGTGGGAAGGAGATTATGCACTATACGCCAGAGAACGGAACTTGTGACGATTGTGAAGCTTAGCAGACCAAAGGATATTCCAGTTGAAATTAGGGTGGGTTGAGATAGGGGGAAAACGGTGAGATTGATCTGCAAAATAGGCACTCTTTGATGAAAAGTTCCCTGACTTGGAGGGAAACCAGAAGAGTGTGTCAGGCAAAGCCTCTGGAGAGATCTGGATCTTCAAAATCTCCTTGACAATCGGTGGAGGGAATGAGGTGAGAAGGAGATTGATATTCCAGGAAGAACTCTCTTCAAATATGAAATTTTTGACAAGGTTTGTAATGTGAAGATTTGGGTTTTGAGGGTTTATGGGAGGTTTAAACCCAATCAAAGATGGAATCCATGGATCTTTCCATGTTAAAACAGTGGACTTTTTTGAGATAGAGAAACAAGCACCTTTCAAAATAAGATCACGAGTGTTAAGAATATCGGACCACAACCAAGAACAACTATGGGAAGAGAGGTCAGAGTGAAGAAAGAATTTCCCTCTCATATACTTAGCATTGAGAACCACCACCCAAAGTTTATCTTTATTTGTAGCCATGGCCCAAGGAATTTTGGAAAAAAGAGCTCTGTTGGAATCCCACTACATCCTTCTAAAGCCCAGGCCTCCACAAGATTTTGGTTGGCAAATAGAGTCCCAACACTTCAACATAAGAGAGTTCCCATTTGAATTTTGTCCCCACCCGAATTTCCATGGAATTGCAAAGGCTTTTAGGTAAAAGGGCTGTGGACATGATATAAGAAGGGACAGCATGGGCCACTGCTTGTATAAGGATTGTTCTGCCAGCTTGAGAAAGGTTTTTTGCTCTCCATCCAGAGAGAAGGGCATTAATCTTGACAGTAAGATCCTGGAAGGCATTTTTCCTTGATTTGGGGTTGCAAAAAGGTAGACCTAGATGCTTTGTGTGATGGCTGCATTCTTTGAATCTCATAATATCAAGAATAGCAATCTTGTCTTGTGGGGCAGTGTTGTTGCTGAAATGGATGAAAGATTTCTCATTGTTGGGGTGTTGGCTAGACCATTGAGAGAACACATCAAGGACCCTTCTAATACATGTTGCATCCTCCACATTTGCCCCGCAAAAAATGACCAAATCATCAGCAAAGAGAAGGTGTGAAATAGTTGGTGAAGTCCTAGAGACTTTAATTCCTTTGAAGTGATTAAGGTTTTCCTCAAGAGTTAGCAATCTGGATAAAATCTCAATATAAGTCACAAAGAGAAAGGGAGAGAGGGTATCTCCCTGTCTTAATCCTCGACTTGGAGACAAGTTGTCAAAGGGAGAGCCGTTGATGAGGAAAGAGAGCCTGGAAGTAGCAAGGCATTCTCTGATTCAAGCTGTAAATAAGCTAGGAAAACCAAGATTAGAGAGAACGCAAAGTAATAAATCCCATTCAACACGATCAAAAGCTTTTGCCAAATCAACTTTAATAGCCATGAACCCTTTTTTTCCTTTTTATTTTTTTGAGATAATGCATGAAAAAGAATTGTGATCTTATTTATAATAATAATAATAATAATAATAATAATAATAATAATAATAATAATAATAATAATAATAATAATAATAATAATATTAATAATAATAATTATAATAATAATAATAATAATAATAATAATAATTATAATAATAATAATAATAATAATAACATAAAAAAAGAGAGAAAAAACAAAGGAAAGAGAAAAAGACACGGCTGGGTTATGGGGATAGTGGGTTGATGGGTCATGACGCATGGGATATGTAAGGTGGAGGGATATAAATGGGAAAATGGGTGGCTGAAATTTGGAGTGAGTTTTTCTCAAATAGTCCAAAATAATTTGGGTCTTTCTCTATTAAAAATAGTATTGAGGGGTTATATCAAAAAACCCAAAAAATAAAAGATATAAAGAATGAGATTATTTGTGGGGTCCACTTAATTAAAAAAGTGTGTGGTATCTAGTTCTAATTTTTCGCTAACGAGGGATCCACCAAATTGATACTGTATTTTATGATGTAATGTCTAGCATAAAATTATGATCGTAAATACATAACAATTCATATTTTTCTAGTTGAAAAATAAAGGGCCCAAAAAATAAAAGATATAAACTATGGGATTATTTTGGAGAACACCTAATTTCAAAATTATATAGGACTAACTACTATGAGGAATACACACTAGTGCAAACTTCCTCCATTTCGATAATAATTTGACGTACCCCTTCGGCCACCCCGAAATATCTAAATTGCTCTTTTAAAATCAGTTTTAAACCTTAACCACTCACAGTTGTCTCTCTCTGCCTCTCTCAAATCTCACATTCAAATCCCGTCCCCATCGATCTCCAACCGGTCAAATTGCTTCCCGAAGTCATAACTCTCTCTCCGGTGGTCGGAATTCGATGGTTTAACTACCGTTGGATTTCTCTCGTTGAGCTCTTTCTTTTGGTGGTGGTTTCATTCAATTTGGAGCACTCGATCTGTTTCTGGTATTGTTTTGCAGTCTGTGGGTATTTCGACGACGGTGGGTCTTGCCAGTGGCGAATCCAGGTTTTTTGCCAAGGGTGTTCGAAATTAAATATAGTAAAAAGTATAATGGTTGGCTAATAGTTTACGGGGGTTCGGGGGCAGCGCCCCCGGATTTTTTTTTTTTGAATATTGTTGCACACATTAAATAATAAAAATCTTTAAAAATTTTAAATTTAAAGGGATTATTTTACCATTTTTGGGCAAATTTAGGAAATATTTAGACATAAAATTGGTGAAAATATTAAAGAAGTGGTAAACATATTAAAGTTGCAAGTGAAAAAATGTACATTTCATTAACATATTTTGAATTCTCAAAAAGAAAAAAAAAACTCACGTAGTTGTTAATTTAGAAAAAAAATTGAAATAATACATATATATATACAATATTTAGAATTTTGGAATAATTTATATTATATTTAATATAATATAAATTAAAAAATAAAAAAAATTGAGTAAAATCAATTATAAGTTACAAATAGCAAAATATATGTTATATTAGGAGTTTTTTTTTTTAATATTAAAAAATACCCACATATTCAACAATTTTTAAAACAATTGAAATATTGTATGTAATGGAAAATTAGGAATAAAAAATAAAAAATAATACAGAGGGTCAGACTCTCAATGGTCTCGAACCCTGTACCTCTGCAAAATTCTACAAAGCACTTAACCAGTTCAGCTACAGCATCCCATTTGCCAGGTTTTACATTTGCAGTTATATATTACCAAATATATAGGAAATAATTTTTTTTTAAAATCAAGGGTGTGCAGTAGCACACCCTTGGACTACACTAGATACGCCACTGGGTCTTGCCGAAGGTGTAATTTGTGTTCCGGCAGTCGGAATTTGACGGGCTACTCACCGTTGGATTCCTCTCGTCAAGATCTATATTTTGATGGTAATTTCGTTCATTATTTTTATTGTCAAATTTATTTCTATAAATTATTTTCATTTGTGAGCGCGGAACCTTGGGTGGTTAGCGACGACCAGGGTTTTGGTAGGAGGTATTTGGGGTGAATAGTCATTTGCGGGTTGGTCTAAAATTCGTAGCATTTCGCAGATATGGCCTCTCTCTCTATCTCTCAATCTCGTAGTGTTCGTTGATTTGAATGTTTTGATATTTCTTCATGTTTTGTTGATTTGCACTAAAATTATTTTTTTTTTGTTTTGATTTTGCTATTTCAACTTAGGGATGGCAACGGGTCGGTTCTGAGCCGGGTTTGCCTAAACCCAAGACCCGACCCACGAAAAATATTTAAACCCAAGACCCGCCTCAACCTGTTTTAGCTTAGACCTAGACCCGCCCCAACCCAGACCCTAACTAAACAGTTCTGACCCGCCAGACCCGCTAGATCCATAAACATACAAAAAATTTAATACTTTTTAACTTTCATAGCATTTTGCTTGTATACTTTTACGAAATAATCTCAACTCTAAAATACAATATTTTAAAAAATCTCTACAAGTAATATAACATGCACAATAAAATTGCAATTAATTATATTTAACTTCGATAATAAGTAAATTCAAAATGCAAGACAATTAGCGGTGGTCGACAAGTGATAAATATTACTCACGAGAAATCTGATTCGAAAAATAAAATAGTGAAAATAGGTAAATGAGAATAGACAAGATGGAAATTGATAGTTTGATAAATGAAATCCGTAATATTATATATATATATATATATATATATATATATATATATATATATATATATATATATATATATATATATATATATATATATATATATATATATATATATACGGGTCGGTTCTGGGTCGGTTCCAATAAGACCCGTAACCCGACCCAGAACCATCTGTTTCTAGAAACTTAAACCCATTGCCCGATTCAGAACCATTTAGCTGACCCAGATCCACCCTAAATGGGTCGGTTCTCAGTCCAAGACCCGCCAACCCGTACCCATTGCCATCCCTATTGCAGCTTAATGAAATCCATTATCCTCTTCTTGAAGGTGTGAATTTTTTTGGTTGAAGTTACATGTTCAGGTTACAATGTTCAACAGACTGTATACATTACTGTACATTACTATGCATTAGTATACATTACTAGTAACATGTAGTTACATATGCATATATTTGTGCATTTTCGATTTGTATTTTATTGGTTTTAATTTGAGGTGATTTATAATATAAATATTGAAATTTGTAAATTTTGGTTGTTGGCTTATGAATTTATTGTGTATAAGCCAGTATTCGTGTTTGTAAATAATTGATCGATTAAAAATATGGAGTAAAAAAAAAAAGAACATAACTACGAATGACTATAGTTTACTACAGTTACTTGTAGTTACATATGCATATATTTGTGTATTTTTGAGTTGTATTTTATTGGTTTCAAGGTGATTTATAATATAAATATTGAAATTTGTAATTTTTTGTTGTAGGGGTTTATGAATTTGTTTTGTATAAGCTAGTATTCGTGTGTGTACATAATTAATCGACTAAAAATATGGGGTAAAAAAAAAGAACATAACTACAAATGACTATAGTTTACTACAATTACATGTAATTATTTTCAGTACAATAAACATATTAATTTTACAAAAAAGTTATAAAAAAATTAAAAAATAAATTAAAAATAAAAATTAAATAAAACAATTAATAGAAAAATATATAAGTTAAACAAACAAGTTTATAAAAAAAAGAATAATAATAATAATAATAATAATAATAATAATAATAATAATAATAATAATAATAATAATAATAATAATAATAATAATAATAATAATGATAATAATAATAATAATAATAATAATAATAATAATAATAATAATAATAATAATAATAATAATAATAATAATAATAATAATAATAATAATAATAATAATAATAATAATAATAATAATAATAATAATAAATAAATAAATAAATAAATAAATAAATAAATAAATCAGCGAAAATGATAAATGAAGGACCAGAAATGTTGAATGCAGTTTGGCCGAAAATTGTATATAAGGCTAGTATAGTAGTTTCGCTTATCCAGGGGTATGTCAAATGATGATTTGAGCTTGTGTTTATCCCTAGTTTATTTGGTAGCTAGGGGTATGTAAAAGGGGCGTACTATTCATAGTGCATTTTTTTCCGGTTACAGTGCGAATAATTCATTTGTCAAGAAACCCTTTAACCTTTTTCCAAATCCACTCAACCTCCAAATATACCGACTTTTGTAGATCGTGATTTGTTTTCGTTACAATAAGTTAAAACACAACAATTATCAAGATGGCTAACATCGATCCCGTTAATGAGGTAAAAGTTAAATTTTTGTCTGATATTTTTCGATTGTTAGTCGTTTCGAGTAAATTATCACGAAATTCTTCATTGAGTTTCGTGGTGTTCTGTACGAAATTAACATCATATTCATGTTTACCAATAACTTCGTACAAAACACTACGAAATGTTACCTCGTATTTCGTATAAAATAACACGAAACATATAGTAAACTGTTTTTGTTGTGTGTTTCGTACAATTTTACGTGAAATGTACACACGTAGTTCGTGTACTTATACACGAACTCCCTATTTTTTTTTTTTTTTTGCAAGTATCTAACGTATTTATCTTTTTTTATGCAGCCATATGGAGATAACTTGTATTTTGATCCCGCAGTTTTGGAGCGAATCGAATATGAAGATGTTTCTCACTTCTTCCTAGTTGATATTGTGTTCGATAGTAGGGAATAATTAATCAAGTGGGCCAAAGAAACTGCAGTTAGTCATTCTCACTGTTTGATTTGTCAGTCTAGAAGGGAGAATGCACAGTATTTGACGTGTGACAGATACGGACATAGCCGACAAACGAATATCGATGTGGAAAATCCTAGAAATACAAGAATAAAAAAATGTGGTTGTCTGTTCAAATTAATTGGAAAAGTCAAGGTTTGATGAATTATGGCGGTTGACTGTCAGCGATGGCAAGCATACTCATCCTCCGACTTTGTTTTCTCACGAACATGGTACAACTAGTCGTATAAATACACAACAAAAAGCAAGAATTAAAAAATTGTGAAATTCTCACGTGAAGCCAATGCTAATCATGGATAGATTGAGGAAAGATGATCCGACGATACAAACCTCTATGAAACATGTTTACAATGAGTTGGCTAAGATTAAATCTGAGCAAATGGAGGGCATGACTGTTATTCAGTTTCTGATGCATAACTTTCAACAAGGCGAGTATCGATATTGACATCGCATTAATAGTGCAACGAGCAACATAGTAACGGATGTTATGTTTGCATGTCCCGAATCTATTAAGTTACTACTGCTGTTCCCGTATGTTATATTGATGGACTGCACATACAAAACCAATAAGTAAGTAAAAATTACGATTGTTTAAATTATGATTGTTGTGTTATAATGTACTGTATTGTTCAAATATGTAAAAAAAACATCGATGTATGTATGGAATACCTCTTTTGGAAATAATTGGGATAACTCCACTTGGGAGGAATTTTACGATTGTTGTTGCATTTATGTCGCATGAAGATGCAGAGACCTACGAGTGGACTTTGAATTGTTTTAGAGAGTTGTTACATGGTGTCGAACCTAATGCGATCTTGACAGACGTGGAGTTGGGTCTCTTGAAAGCACTGCCAAATGTCTTTCCAGTTTCGTATCATATGTTGGGTATATTCCATATAAACACAAATTTTGAGGCAAATGCGACGAAATTTATGGGAGGCAACAAAGACCAATGTCTAATATTCCGACGTGGGCTGTGGGCTAGCCGGTGAAATCAGAAACCCAAGAAGAGTATCATTACAATTATAATGGAATTTTTGGACGGGAATATCCTAGACTGATACAGTATTTGAATGATACGTGGTTGATATCCAAGGAGAAGTTTGTCCGAGCCCATACCCGCAATGTGTATCATTTTGGCAACACGAGCATCAACAAGTATTACATGTTTTAGTTATTTAAATGATAAAATATATTATATATAAATAATATTTATATTGTAATTTGATTGTCGTTGCATATTTTAATTGTCGTTGTAATCGAATAGGGTGGAGAGTGCTCATTTTTCTGCAAATGGGTGGTTAAATGCTTTGACCGGAGGTCTGGATAATGTGCAAGGCAAACTTCGGGACCAAGTTTATATTCAAATTAGTCAGATGAAGTGCGATTTTTCATTATCATCCAAGGTAAGGAAGCATACTGCAGCGTGGCCGTGCTTTCTGTGTTTGATTTGTTATGTTACGCATCTGGCCATGGAAAATTGGATCAAGAGATGGGGTCCCCGGCGATGCAAGATCCGAGTATTTGCACACACTATCTTTGGAATAATCATGGGCTCCCTTGCGCGTGCAAAAATTGTGCACAAAATGGAAGATAATGACACGTTAGTCATTTCGGACTTGCATCCATTTTGGAGTACCATGGCAGTTGAACCTTCGGAGCTATCTGAGTATCAAGAAAACCGCGAGGCGATTGTGGATAGACAGATTGATGACCTGAATTTCCATTTAAAGAAGATGAATTACACGAGTAAGATAAATGACGTGACCTCATTGCGTGGCACCGTTTATCCGTCTACGTCACATCAGTCCGAGCCATCATTTGTTAAGACCAAAGAACGACCAAAGATTATTCGACAAAGAGAGACCCTTCCGGATGGCAGTATCATATTGATGAGGAGACAATTAATTCGTCTTGTGGTTCCAAGGGTCACCAATCCTCCCCTGGTACAAAGATTCCTAAAGCAAAGGTTGATAGAAGCACTGATGGAACGCCTCAATCGAAGATGAAAGGTCGTGGTTCTCGTATTCCCACATAAGAATCTGTTGCCCTTACAATACCTGCACCTGAAGGAATCGACTTCTATTCTTTCGTGCCCAGATTTATGGTCCGTCTTATTCAAGATTATGTGAACGTGATGGCGGATGGCAACTGTGGGTGTGTGTTGCTCAAGCCGTGTACGGGGATCAATAAAGATGTCCGCAAGTGAGAGGGGAGTTGCTTATTGTGTTATACGAGGCAGGCTAATGTGTACACGGCGATGCTTGGCAGTACTGGATACGTTGAGGTCATACGCAAGTGTGACTGGTCCTCATAGCCTTGTCCACAAGCTTATTGGATGGACATGAATGAAATGGGATTGGGCATTGCTACCAAATACAGTGCATTAATGGTACTTTTGACCCAACTAGGGAGTATGATTTACCTTCCTATGTTTAGCAGTGGTCACTTATCACGTATGATTGTTGTAACATTGCACAACAATCATTTCATGCTTGTTAATTTTGTCGCGAATAGTCCTCTACCACCTATCCATCCGGCATGGGCATGTACATCATAGAGCTAAAAGCCTTAGGCACTTACTCAAAATGTTCAAACCCGGACTACTCTTGTACGAACAATTAAAGTCTGGTCGGTAGTTCAATTTGTATTTGTATTTGAATTTTAGGTCAATTTGTATTTGTATTTGAATTTTAGGTCAATTTGTTTTTTTACGTTAATTTATTGTATTTATTTGAGTGTTAACAAATAAGTTGGTTAAATAAAAAAAACTCAATTAGTGATTCCGTACTATATTGTACGTATCTTTAGCTTAAATTTCGTGTAAAATTCAACGAAATATAAGGTGTCATTTCGTGTTATTTCTCACGAAACTATAGAATGTTTTGAATCCCCCAGTTTCGTCCTCCTTGTTCTATAGTGATAAACGCGTATACTTCGTGTTAAAATACCCGAAATTGTTGACTGCATTTCGTAATATAACCCACGAAAAAGCGGGCGAATTTGAGGTTTGTTTTGTGGAAAGTTATAAATGAAATAAATTGCACTGCATGCAAGCAAGTAAAAAACGTTCTATGAATAGCATTTCAATATGTAAAATAACCCCATAAATGATACACAAAAATATCTATGAAGTAAATTAAAAGTGTGCTTGTTGTTGGAGGAACGACATGATGTGTGTTGTTGGGGTGGGCCGTGGGCGCAATTTTTTTCTTAGGCCATGTTGGCCAACTTTTTTTTATTAGAAATTGGATAATTTTTTGAAGTATTTTAGAAATAAAATGCGTTAGTATAATCTACGTGTTTTAACAACACACCACGGGTCGGATAGATCTACAATCCTTTAGCAGCGTCATTTCAAATGACGAATTTTAAGATGATGCCATGTGTCCAGCATGTTTCAGCTTTATTTTCTTTATTTAATTTGTTTTTATGTCTAAAACAATAGAAAATTTAATTAACTAATTTGAAAATATAATTAATTCTTTTTAGTTAGTTTTTCAATTGTATTTTATTTAGAATATTAAATTTTTATTTAATTTGTTGTGAATAAATAAAAATAGTAAAATGTTTAATTAATCAGAAAATCTTTCTTTTTGGCCATTTTTTGTTTATTTAATTTATTTTGGTTTGAATAACTAAAATATTAAAAATTATAATTAAAAAACATCATAAAAAAAATACAATAATAACATCATAAGCTTTTGTCAAGCTAGCTTATCAAGCTCACGAGGTGACTCAACTTATTGACACATCCTTGATATTCGTAAAAATTAGAATTTTCTTTTTATCTTATTTTTCGCACAAAATAGTAACCCGTATAATTTAAAATACGCACAAGTCTGCAGGTAATGATTGTTGTACCTTCCGGTGATTTCGTCTTTTGATTTCGTAGCTTGAAGTTTAATCAAATGTAACATGATGCCAAAGAGCATATTTCTCAATGAAAAAGTGAAGTGTAATTGTTTATATTTTCGTTTGCGTTTTCTTAATTCATAGAACTACGGATTAACTCGTTTTTTTTCACGGAGGATAGTAGCACTGGAACATGCCTTCAAATCACTTTTATGGTAAAGATTGCTGGTCTTGCCACCTTTTAAGTATTTATTTAATTTTATTATTTTCGATTTTTCCTTTTGGGTGACAATGATTACTGAATACCGATGACATTAATTCTCAGTATACTTGTGATTCACTTACTGGAACGAGTAATGACCCCTTAATTGATTAATAGACTCACATTTTTGTAATTCTATGAAGCCTCGGTTCGTTTGTATAAGGCCTTGTTTGGTTGGTAAAGTAGTTAGACACGATTGATATAATTGTTGGACCTTATTCGATGTTTGGTTAGTACAATAATATTTATGGCCAATCTACAATAACCCGATCTTGGCAACCAAAAGAGGCCTAAGAATATATTATCATAAACGTGAATGTATATACGAGATTTTGCTTTTAATCTGATGCGCGCATGATGAATTAATCACTCATTGCACAAAAAACAATGATTTGATACTAACACTAGTACACATTCTTTGACAGTTTCCCTTGCTTGATGTGCATAATGTGCTTAAAAGATACTTGCACGCTCGAGGAAAAGATGCTCCAAGATTCGAGGCGGCTATACACACCCGGTCGACTCTATCACATAATCGTTAGAAAACCTTTCAGGTAATATTTTAAAATGTTCAATTTTGTAACATTTTTGGAAGACGAGCCCAAAAATCGAGCCGAGTAATATATATATATATATATATATATATATATATATTATTTTCTTTTTTGTTTTATGTTTATCGTATTTATATGTTTAAAAAAATTACACCACTTGTAAGAACAGTAGTACCTGTGGATGGAAGATTCGAGTACATTGTACTCTCTTGTAACATAATATCAGACCATGCTATTATTTGGATACTACATGAATCTCAAAGAACACTTAACGTAAGTTTTTCTCATTTGTGATTGGTCAAAATAATCACTATAGAAAATTATTAGAAAGAGCCCGTTTATCTATATTAAAGTGTAGTTTCAATTTTTTTTTCTACTGTATGCTGGAAAAAGAGCCAATTATAGAAATTCCGATTGCGCAGAGAATGGAGAGGTAAGCTTCAATTGCGAAAGAACAGATGCATGAGTACATGACCGCTATAAAGAGAGCAGTTGCATTGGAAGTTCCACATGCAAATTCACCACCTTCTTATGGAACTTTCCACGAATCGGAGGAAGGTGAAAATTCGAATGTGTAGGCGTTTTTTTTGTAAATTAAGAGGGAATTTTTGGAAGTATGGGGAACAATTTAGAAGAAGGTATTGTATAAACCTATGAACAACAGAAATCGTGTTAGAAAAATCGATATTCATTCTTTGATTGATATGAATGGAAATGTAACTATTTTCTCGTGTTGTATGCGATAATATTATAGAGATAAATAATCGAAATTAATCAATTCCTTTTGATATATGTACTATTATACTGATAATGCTTCAATTTCAAAAAACAAATATACATATATAAATCGATGAACAATTTTGAAGTTATACTTAGAGAAACACATCCCTAGCAATTGTATAATATGTGTTTTAATTTAATATCCAAATAATATATATTTATTTATACCAAAAATTTGAATTTTACCCAAAACTAAAGTAATATTGGGTTCTTATATACAAATCCATCTTCATGTTAATTTTCAAGTGCAAGGGATGCCACCAAATACATATGTATAGTATGACGTTCCCAAAATTGTTTGGCATTTTTATTTATTCAAAATAATTGCAACCTGGCAAACTAGACTAAGTTACGGGTCCAAGCGATGTCAGGACCTACAACTCACTTTCCAATGATTATCCATTTTTTCCATGATATGTGGGAATATGGTGGTTATTATGCCCGTTTACTTGGATCGATATTCGAATATCCTTATTCAGTGTGTGAACATACTATTGGGGGAAGACAATTCACAATTTGGTTCACACAGTTTGGTTCATACCGTATATCTAACACCGTATATCTAACAAAGTCAGTAATCATATATCAGTATGCCATTATCAATTCACAGTTTGGTTCACAAAGTTCGGTTCATACCGTATACCAACCAAAGTTAGTAATCATATATCAATATGGCATTATTCTATAATATTATTATTAATCATTTTCAATGTAAATTTTTTTCTTCTAGTAATAAATGAACATATTGTTGGGATTCATTGGCATTTCAACCATGCAAGCCATGCTCTTAAGCTAACAATAGGATATTATAATACATTCGCCCGGAAAGGTATTATAATACCTTCGCCCCATGCATATAAATTAACATTTACCAAATCTGAAAGTAAACGGACAAACATCACAGGCACAGTAAATCTATTGCGATGCAATGGATGTATGATATAGCCTATTATATGCAACAAATACACTCTAGCATGTTGATCTAGAGTCTCATCATCGGCATCTTCTGAGACATCCAAATAAGGTCTCAATTGATGCAAATCTATGTTGACACCCTTTTGTCCGTCAAACCCCAAAAGTTGCAAACAAATATCTGATGGATTTTCTTCACTGTCAACTATTGGTTTTCCAGTAATAGGAAGTCCCGTGATATAAAAAATGTCTTCTAAACTAAAATACAATATTCTATTTCTAATGTAAAAACAAGAATTTGCATATGTGCTCGCAAGAAGAGAACTAAGATTCGAATCAAGTCGAATAAAATCTTTCATTGACATAGCGTATTTATACAAACAACTATTTTCCACTCTTGACTTAATTTTGTCGTGTAGTTTCAATTTACTCAACGCCATCAGGTGATCAGCTCCAAGAACTCCAACCTAGCATATTTTGTTTTTCAGCTACTTGCATTCCGATAAATAAAATATATTGGTCTCAAAACTTTTCAAGGAAACATACCCGTGGTGGTGGCAGAGCATTCGCTTGCGGATCATTCATTCTTCTTGAAGCCATAATCTCTTTAGTATGCGATGTTGTACAAAACAGGAGATGTATTTTTTGTAGAACTGGGTTAAAACAATTGACAACAATGTTAATAAAAGAAGAACATAAATTCGGCTTAGGGCGTAATAATCAAGTTTTGCTTCCATTTCTTATTCGATAATAGAAAAATAAGCACAATAAACAAAAGAACAATTAGAAACGAAAGAAACTTACGATCGTCACGGCTTGAAATACAAAAAACAGAGTGTGTGAGAGTCGGAATGAGGTGAACAAGAAACTGAAGAGAAAAAAAGATGTAAGGATTTATACAGAGTACATATATATATATATATATATATATATATATATATATATATATATATATATATATATATATATATATATATATATATATATCACAACAGAAATGCACCATTTGCCACAACAGTAGTACAGTACACCAACGCAATATTTTCTGTTTGAAACATTAAACAGTCATTACATCTTCCTAACAAGAGAATCTAAGGCCTTGAAATAGTTGTTTAAATCGATAAATTCTCTCTGAAAATAAAAATCAATGTCCAAATCCACCTATTAACAAATGAAATTCTATGCACAATTTTCCCAGACTAACAACACTTGCAATATTGGCCTCTCAATTAGCACACAACAAATTTCATTTCCATGTTTCTTACCATTCAATAACTATTTATATTATTCAAAAAAGAGTGTCGCTTATTTTAATTACTTGCCTTCTACATATCTTAGGTATTCTAGACCTAATGGACTTTGTGCTTTTGTTTCAAAGGAAACTAACGAAGGAGAAGTAGCACGGCGTTTATGCTCCTAGTCTTATTCGAGAGAAAAATTCACAGAAGATATATTCTTTGCTCTCATTTTTATTGATCCATCGTGATACGTTATTTTCGTATTAAATATATTAGCTTCAAGCCTTTGTGGTGAAGACACAAGATTCAATGATTAACACAAGTTTGCTTCTTATAACAAAAAGAAGATCGGTTCTTCGGGAGAGGGGCTTAAACAGATATTGGAAGGAGATCGATCCACCGAATGAAGGGATTCTGCTTTGAAGGGAGTTCAATCGAGCGAAGAGGAGGCTGACATAATCAGAGTCACTAGTTTTGAGTGTTGCGCAAGAACGGCGTCAAGATAAAAATGTAGTCTTTAATTTATTGTTTAATTCCTAATACTGTGCTTGTAAAACCAAAATAGTGAAAATTCGTTGTTGCAGATCATCGTGGATGTAGGGTACAATTGTATCCAAACTACATTAAATTTGTGTCTCGTTTATTTTTATTTTTACAAACTGTTTTACGAACTGTTACAACACTTTACACAACAGTAACGAAAACTGAATCTAACACAAATAATCAATATTTGTGCGAAATAAATTCTAACAACTGGAATATGCATCTAATTTTCTTTTCTCATATGGGTTCTTAAACCTTCTTGGTTTGGTTTGCTCCTCTGTAGATGATAGATAATGGTGGTTTCGTTTGATGAACTGTTCGAAAATATTTGGGAAATTTTAAGTAAAGGGTAAGTTTTGGGCCACTGTAGGGGTTGCGGTGTAGGTGAATTGAATTTTCTTTTAATTTAATTATAATTTGTGACTAAAAATAGAAAAAAAAAAGAGGAAACCCGAACCCTACCTGAAATAGCCGGATACCTTTCGGGTCGGGTTTGGGTAATTATTTTCAGGCAAAATATCTGAATAATGTGATCGGAATAACCCGGTCCAATCCGAATGCCCACCCCTCTGCACAAATAAGATAAATAGGATAATAAAACATATAATAAATAAAGAAAATGAAGTATCAAATTGTGGATTTGTAAAAGATTGGGGACCTCTCATCAAATACGCCCCCCAACACAACAAAATAGTTAATAATCTTACATCTTTGAATATTTATCATAATTATATATATATATATATATATATATATATATATATATATATATATATATATATATATATATATATATATATATATAAGGAGCCTTCACATTCAGAAGGTCCATAAGCCCAACTAGGGTATATATTATTTTTTTAGGGACAATTTGCTATAGGTCTCTTAGAATTTATGTGAATAAATCCAAGTTTTTTTTTTTTTTTTTTATTAAAACAATTGTTAATATTGTGTCAAAAGTACCCCTAATAAATATATGGCGGCGGATATATGCAAGCCCATTTTTTTATTAGTTCAAACTCACATAAAGGAGTTTATTAGTTCAAGCCCGTAAATTAATTTATTTTTATTACATCAAGACCAAACATGACGAATATACCCTTATCAATAAATACTACCCAAATACAAACAAACTCTATTTTTAATTTGTTCAAAACCAAAAAAAAACCAAGTAAAAAAAAAGAAAAAAAAATTGGAAAAAAAAAAACAAAAAACTCACAACTGCCGCAACCTGACCGCCGAGACATCGACCAGCAAGACTTCCACCGCGCCGGCGACGACCAGCGACCCACCCACCACACCACCCCCCACCGCACCATCACCACCACCAACAAGTCTTTTTTACTAAACTTTTGTTTGCCAATTCAAAAATATTAATCGAGCATCGATTCTTGATAAATATGTGTGGATGAACATTAATCTATGCTTACTTCTTGTTGGGTTGCAATGCTTTAGCCGATTTTGAAAAAAAAAAAGAGATCGGAATTGATTTTTGTGTGTGTTTTCGTAGGTTTCCCAAATCGGTTTATCCAGACCGATTTTGTACTCGAAAATCGGCGTCACAATGCCGATTTTTGTTAACCAAATCGGCGACACAACGCCGACTTTACAAGTCAAAATCGGCATTGTAACGCCGATTTTTTTTTGTTTTTTTTTATGATTTATGTTTTTTATTTGGTTTTAAATTTCATTAAGGGTAAATTAGTATTTTTATAATGAAGGTCTTGAACTAATAAAAAAATGAGCTTGTATATATCGGCCGCCTAAATATATATATATATATATATATATATATATATATATATATATATATATATATATATATATATATATATATATATATATATATAACATTTTAGAATATGAGGGAAATAAATTCCACATATCACTCTCTCTTTTCTCCCATATCTCTCTCCGCTGACATGCCCTCTCTCTCTCGCTCTCTCTCTCTTCTTTCTCTCTTTCTCTCTCTCTCATGCTTTCTCTCTCTCTACATAATATTATTTTTTAATATTATTTATTGTTGCAAATTGCAGTTTGTTTATCATTTATTTTGTATTTTCACTTTGTTGATGCATTTTGTAACTTGTTGTTGTAAATTGTATTTTGCATTTTGTTGTTGCATGCAATTTGCATTTTGCTATTATAACTTGGAAAAAAAGAAAAAAATAGTGGATAAAATAATTGAATATTTTAAAAAAATTATCGATAAAAAACCAAATAAATGTGTGTCATGAAATCCTATCAACAAATATTATTTTTTTTCAATATTATTTTATTATTGCGAATTGGAGTTTGTTTATCATTTCTTTTGTATTTTTCACTTTGTCGTTAGAGTTTGTAACTTGTTGCAAATTGTATTTTGCATTTTGTTGTTGTATGTAATTTGCATTTTACAGTTATAATTTGAGAAAAAGTAAAAATTAGTGGATAAAATAATTGGATATTTTAAAATATGATCAAAAAGAATAAGTAAATAATATCTTTGATGAAATTATACCAACAAATATAACCAGTAAATACTATATTACAACAATTTTGTAACGTTAAATATGTGGTTTGGTTTGAAGAACTGTTGGAAAATATTGGGAAGTTTTGAATATGATAAGGGTAAGTTTTGGATCACTGTAGATGTAGGTGAGTTGAATTTTTTTTATTTAATTATAATTTGTGATTAAAAACAAAAAGAATAAAATGTTTTAGTCTTGTACACAACTTTGAACAATATGTGAACTTTTTTGTAAAATATTTTTTTGTCTCATTATAAATAAGCATCCCTTCGTGAGTTTATTTACTATGTGCCCATAATTTGTTTACAACAAACAAATATTTAGCAACTATTAAACATCATAAGAGCAACTCAAGTGGGTTATCAAATATGGCATTCAAACCATTAACCATCATTTATTACACACTAAATTTTTAACTTCAACGGGGTTATCAAATGAGATTATTTTGATAATTTATCTCTTGGCTCATACTTGCTGGAAATCGAGTTATAAAAAAAGTAACTATCTAAGTATCCAATCACAAGTTGACACGTGACAATTACAAATTAAATCACTCATAAACTTCCAATTGATAATTAATTTAATAACCATATGATTGGAATAGATGAATTTTAATCAATATTAAAATATTATCTTAAATATCAAATAAATATTTGATAATTCAATTTTGATATTTAGCATTGAGTTGCTCTAGGAGAAAAACATGACGATAAAAGAGTTGGCACATGATAATCGGCAAAATGCTTGAGATCGTTAGTACTTAGTACCATAACTTAAACTATTTGTATTAGTACTTCACTAATTACTTATAGTAAGTATTTCTAATTATCATTTCATGTTAAATAAATTTATAATGTAATATGTATTAGAATATAGACTACTTTAATATTACTCAAAATTTTAGGAAACCTCAATTGATTTTTTCAGAAATTTCAAGGATATATTCCCATAGAAACTCTGCAAATTTAAACTAAAATTTGGATTTTGCGTAGGTTAATCAAAGTCTTCCACGAAAGAGCCTTTGACAAGTATATATAGCTATAGATATGGTGCTCACATGAGTATAGGTCAACTGGTTTCGGGGATGGTAAGTTGGTACAAGTTGTCTCGTCGCTCTGTGAACAGTTGAAAGGTTTTTCCACATAATTAAATTGGTTACAGGGCGACGAGACATGCATTATATTGCAAAAACGAGACTTGATATATGTATATAGGAGAATCCTGAAATCGAGGAAATATGAGATACATTGCTTGCATGCATCACTATATAGAATTTCATGCCTAGGAATTAATATTCCGAATATAATCGAAACAGTTATTGGGTGCTAAAAGAAAAACAGCTTCTTCAGAATGGTGTTCCGGAGAAAAACCTTTCAATTGAGAATCGCATTCGTGTGTATAGATAGGCCACGGCTTAGTATTTTATAAGAAATCTGAGCGCATATTTGAAATCAAACTAATGTAACTTAACTTATGGCCATGAAACTTACTGCAAACAATCTTGATATAGCTTCATAACAAAGTTTATATTGGCGCCAAAATTATTCATCTTCCATTGAATAATTTCGTCTAGTCGTGTATCTCTTTGTAGAAAAACAAACCAACTGAAAGAAAGGCCGCAGTAATAAATAAGCGTATAAAACTATGTTCTATAAGTTAACAAATACGATACCAGAATTAGGGTTCAAAAGATTCACAAACTTTCCCTCCATTTCAATGCAAAGCGAGTAGAAATACGTTTCCCTTCCTCAAAGTCCGGCAAATCTGACAAACTTGTCGGATCCCATTCTCCTCGATTCTTGTCATAAATCTCCAAGCCTACTTCCTCCAAATCCGGCAACCACAATTGTCTTAATTGATCTTGATAATTCCCATTTTCTCCCTGCATTAGATTCTTCAAGACGGACTCGGCGTTCATGTAGTTGATTGCACCGATTTTTCTCGGACGACAAATGCAAAACAACCCATTCGAAAGAGGTGAAAAATAAGATAACTCACCATGCAATTTCAACTCCTCCAGCGCAACTGCAGGTTTATTTCCACCTTTAATATCTTGTACAAGATCAAGGTTTTCTTGAAATATGTCCTCATCATTCATGCGAAACTGATGAATAGTGACAGAAATTTCAGATTGCCTTAACGAATCGAGCAGTTTATGAAGCTTGAGTAACCAAAAAGAAGGATCATTCCTCATGAGCAGGTATAAACATGAACTCCACTCTGTCGAAGTTGTTGCGAAAGAGATGGATGGGATAAGCAATCCATGATACCCAAAAGTGCTTATGTTTGGGGCGTCAATATGTAGGTGGGATTCTTCTAAGGATTCTTCGAGTCCGTCGCAATACAAAATAGCCAAGTTTTCTAGACTTGGGAATTTACACGAAGAAAAGTGGTCCAACGACGACAGTGTGACACGGTTTAGAAATAAACTAGTGAGATTAAGAAAGTTGGATCCTTCGTGAAGCAAAATATTACCGGACTCGATCTGAATGGTTTCAATAGATGTTGGATAGATTTCGTGCTACAATCTTCTTCGTCCGACCAAGATGAAAAATAAAAGTCCTTGAGACGACGAAGATTACTCGCCTTGATGTTTCTTATCGTGTTGCATGATTTGAGAAACATAGTTTCAATCAAAGGACAGCTTGCGATTATCTTCTGAAACATCCTGTCGTCAATGCATACTTGTTCGAGACGAAGTTTATTCAGATGCTTAAAGAGAACTGTCTTCTCAATAGCCTTTTGGTCTAAGATGAATCTTTCAACATGCAAATCTCGGAGCGATTCGGTCTCAAAGACTACAGAGGGCAGTTTAACATGTCTGAAATGTGCCGGAACAATAGAAAGACGGAAGTTCTTCACACCCGCACTTGTGATTAATGGGATCCATTTTTCGAGAAGCGAAACAGATGTACTATCCAACGATGTATAAGAAAGGCTACACTCATCCAAGGACAACCTTTGTTCACAGTATCGCCGTAAAGTGTTTTCGAGAAGAGATAT